>NC_134830.1:11318890-11372641 GCF_004210375.1 Tachypleus tridentatus | reverse complement strand
ACTTATGACCCTCATAATCTCGCCCAAACTCCACTGGTTAACCCAGCAATATCTGCTGAGATTAGAAGCTATTAAATCAGCAGAGGTCGAGTTCTTATTTCCAGGGCAAGAATATATATATATGATTGAGCGTGCACAGAGCCATATTTATTATGTATATACATATGGCAGTATACAAATATTTAGTTTATTTTTTATGGTTCACTGGAGATTACTCATAACGTATATATTTAAGGATTCTCGTATCTAGACTTGTTATATCTATTTGAAACAGCCCCCAGTGGCTCAGCGGTATATATGCGGACTTACAACGCTAAAAACTGGGTTTAGATACCTGTGGTGGGCAGAGAACAGATAGCCCATTGTGTAGCTTTGTGCTTAATTCAAAAAACAACAACAACAAACTATTTGAAACAACGTAAGTTGTGGAACAAAGTGAGCACTTGAATGAACCCTAATACAAAATTAACTCTTTCATTATAATCAGAAAGTTCTAGCTTTATTTATTTATAATCAGTGATGTCGAGAAACCCACTTGTTGAGAAATTTATATGCAGAAACGGCTCGTTTGGGTTGAGAAAATATTTTACATAGAAGAGCGAACAACGTTTCGACCTTCTTCGGTCATCGTCAGGTTCACAAAGAAAAAGGTAACTGACCGAAAGCTGACCACATGTTTGAAAGGGGTTGTGTAACTGTGTGTCGAAATGTAGAGGGCGGTATTAGATGTTTGAATATATAATTTTATTTATTTTATTATATTGATATAGGTATAAAGGCGTTCCTTTATATTGGTTTATTTTGGGTTTAAGTTGTTGTATAAGTAAGGCTTCTTTAATTTTGCGTTTGTTTATGTTTGTTTCTTTATTTAGTATTTGAGTGTTTTCTATGGTTATGTTGTGTTTATTTGACTTGCAGTGTTCGAAAACGTGTGAAGGTGACTTTTTAGGTTCTTTGAATCTGGTTTCCATTTTTCTACTTGTTTCTCCAATATAGAAGTCGTGGCAGTTATCACATTGTATTTTATAAATAATGTTGGTGTGGTGTTTGTCAGTGTAGTTTTTACACAGTATAGACCTCAGTTTAGTGCCGGGTTTTTGAATAAATTTGGTATTAACTGGAATGTCATATTTGTTACTAATTTTGCCAAATGTTGGTTATTTGTTTGCTGATGTCAGGAATATATGGTATACAGCAGTATATGGTTTCGTGGTTTTTTGATTCGTAAGCTGTATTTACTTTAGTTGGTTGATTTTGCTTTCTGTGTAGGTGTGTGCTTATAATGTTTTCTACAGTTTGTGGAGGAAACTTATTGATGTTGATGAAGTATTGTTTTATTTTGTCTAATTAATCGTTAATTTTATCTGGTGAGCATAGTTTTATGGCTGTGTTTATTTGGTTTCTTAGTATGTTGAGTTTTGTTTTGTTTCATGTGCTGAGTCCCAAGAAATGTATAGTCCAGTATGGGTGATTTTTCGGTGGATTTCTGTTTTGAATTGTGTGTCAGTTCTTGTAATTTTGGGTTAAGAAATGATATTTGATTGCTTTCTTCCTGTTCACATGTGAAGTTAATGTTGGGATGTATAGAGTTAATGTGATTGAAAAAATTAAGTAGGTGTTCTGTAGATTTGAATCCCGCAACCGTGTCATCTACATATCTGTACCAGTATAGTGGTGGATGTAATGCTGTGTTAATTGCTTGTGTTTCAACTTGTGTCATAAAAATATTGGCTAGGACTGGTGATACTGGGTTGCCCATGCTTAGGCCATTTGTTTGTATATAGTTTTGGTTGTTGAACATGAAGTTTCTCTTTATCGTGGTGAATTCTATGAGGGTTGCTAACTGGTTACTGGGAATTTCTATAGTTGGGTTAGGGTCTCGGATATAGAGTTCTAAGGCTATCTTGCAGGCTTCAGTGGTTGGAACTTCTGTAAAGAGGGATATAACATCGAAACTGGCCATTAAGGGTTTATGATTAAGTTGATTTAGATTAGACTTGAAATTAAAAGAGTCTTTGATGAATGAGCTGGCTGATGTTACATATTTGGAGAATGCCCATGCTATGTATTTACAAGATTGTAATTAAACGATTCATATGTGGACATTATTGGTCGTAATGGACAATCTGGTTTATGAGGTTTGGGGATGCCGTATATTTGCGGTGTGCGTGAGTCGGTTTTACGTAGGTAGGAATAAAGTGTTTGTGAAATTGTGTTGGCTTTTTTCATTTGTAGTAGTAATTTGCTCAGTGTCTCGTGTGTCTTTGTTGGATTTGTGTTTATTTGTTTAAATTTGTTCGTGTCTGATAGGATGTTATTCATTTTTGGATGTATTCATTCGTGTTCATTATGACTATAGCGTTACCTTTATCTGCTTTTAGAATTTTATGTTTTTGTCTTGTTTTAGGTTTTAATGGAATTAATGTCTCTTTTGTAAGGTTGTTTTTAGTTTTCTGTTTTGTGAAATTATGTTGATGGTTTTGTGAGAAACTTCTTTGAAAAAATCGTTTAAGATGTTGTGTTTAGGTGTTTCTGGAAAATATAAATTTGTAATTTTACCTGGGAAGTTTAGCTGTTGGATGTCAATAAAATTATCTAAGTTGTCTTCTTTCTGTTGGTTGTGTTTGGTTGTTTCCTTGTTTTTCTTCTCTGTAGAAAGTATCACAAGTCTCCTGGCTAGGTCTTCTAAACATGTTTTGATTTCTATGGTTGGAATGTACCTAGGTGCTATTATGAAGTTGAGTCCTTTGTTAAGTAGTTGTTTCTCGTCTGTGTTTAATTGACGGTCGGATCTGTTAATTATGAGGTTAGTCAACGGTTTGTCGTTTTGGTGTCTTTTCTGTTGTTTGCATCTTAGTTTATCTAGTTTCTTTGTTGTGGCAGATCTTTTTGTCTCTGTCGTTTTTAGTATTGATTTGGTTTATGTTTCGTTGTATAAGTCCGTAAATCTCTGGTTTAATGCAGCATGCCAGTTGATGGTCTAGGTTCATTTTTTGTTTTGTAAGTCATGTAGTTCTTTGTATTTTGTGTTCAACATGGCTTTAAGTAGTTTTTTCTGTAAATTTTGGATAATGTTTGTGTATGTATTAAAATTTTTTGAAAGTTTTACCTTTACAAAATTAGGGGTTAGTTGTTCTTTTCTACATTGTTGAATAAAATAAATGTCATTTCTTCTATTAATAATTCGTTGGTTTAAATTTCTTAGTTTCTTAACGATCGTGTGAGCGTGTACTGTTAATAGTGGTGTACGGTATGCTAGTTCAGACATAATGGTAACAGGTAAGTACAAATACACTGAGAAAAACACAAAAACTTACACTTCTCGTACAATCGCCGTGATGAAATAATAATCAGTGATGTCGAGAAACCCACTTGTTGAGAAATTTATATGCAAAACGGCTCGTTTGGTTGAGAAATATAAAGGAACGCCTTTATACCTATATTAATATAATAAAATAAATAAAATTATATATTCAAACATCTAATACCGCCCTCTACATTTCGACACACAGTTACACAACCTCTTTCAAACATGTGGTCAGCTTCCGGTCAGTTACCTCTTTCTTTGTGAACCTGACGATGACCGAAGAAGGTCGAAATGTTGTTCGCTCTTCTATGTAAAATATTTTCTCAACCCAAACGAGCCGTTTCTGCATATAAATTTATTTATTTATGTTTTATATATGTGATTAATTATTGCTTTGAATACTGCATCTATGTTTAGAAAAAATATATACTCTTCATAGTTAGTCGATTTAGTTAATATCACATGATTTTATCATTGGTTATTACAGTAAGAAATATTTTATCATTGGTTATTACAGTAAGAAATATTTTATCATTGGTTATTACAGTAAGAAATATTTTATCATTGGTTAGTATGATAAGAAATATTTTATCATTGGTTATTACAGTAAGAAATATTTTATCATTGGTTAGTATGATAAGAAATATTTTATCATTGGTTATTACAGTAAGAAATATTTTATCATTGGTTATTACAGTAAGAAATATTTTATCATTGGTTAGTATGATAAGAAATATTTTATCATTGGTTATTACAGTAAGAAATATTTTATCATTGGTTAGTATGACAAGAAATATTTTATCATTGGTTATTACAGTAAGAAATATTTTATCGTTGATTAATATGATAAGAAATATATTATTATTGGTTAGTACAGTAAGAAATGCTTCACGATTGGTTAGTATGATAAGAAATGCTTCACGATTGGTTAGTACAGTAAGAAATTTTTCGTAACTTGCTGGCATAGCATGAAAGTTCAGATTTCGAATAAACTACTGATTGTTAGTAAAGTAAGAGAGATTTCGTGATTGGTTAGTGTGGTAAAAACTAGTTCATGATTGGTTAGTATCATAAGAAAGTTTTTTTATGATTGGTTACTATAATAATACAATTTTCGCGACTGGTTAGTGGGTTAAGAAAAAATTAGTTTCTGATAAATAATTGCGTTCAAGATAAAATATTTATAAATATTTCTATTTCTCTTAGCCCTGTGTTCCAGGAACTTCTAACAGTGGTGTTTATTAAGAACGTGTTTCATCTCACGTGGGGTTCTCCATTCTTGTGGACCTTTTCTTCGTGTTCCAGAAGCTTCTCGACCGCCTCCACGTACTCTTCACTTATTGCATGTAATAACGCATCTTTCGTTTCGATGTGGAACCCGATCAACAGTTCCAGCATTTCTAGGTTCTCGTTATCAATAGCCATGAGAAGGGCGGAACGCCCCAGAGGGTCAACACAATTGATGTTCATATTTCCCTTTTCCCTGTTGCTCTCCAGACATCTAAGGTATACCAGGAAGTTTTGGTAAAATAGATAGGTAACGATTTAAAATAGATAGTTAGTGATTTAACACAGATAGATAACGCCCTGAAACAGATAGGTAATGATTTAGGAGAGATAGGTAATGACTTAAAACAGAAAGGTAGTGATTTAGGACAGATAAGTAACGACTTAAAACAGATAGGTAGTGATTTAGGACAGATAGGTAACGGTTTAAAACAGATAGGTAGTGATTTAACACAGATAGGTAATGGTTTAAAACAGGTATGTAGTGATTTAACACAGATAGGTAGTGATTTAAGCCAGACAGGTAATGGTTTAAAAGAGATAGGTAATGATTTAGGAGAGAGAGGTAATGACTTAAAACAGATAGGAAGTTATTTAGGACAGATAGGTAATGGTTTATAAGAGATTGATAATGATCTAGGACAGATAGGTAATGATCTAGGACAGATAGGTGATTTTAGAACCGACAGGTAATGATTTAGAAGAGATAGGTGATGCTTGAGGACAGGTAGATGATGATTTAAGAGAGATAGGCTACGCTTGACAACAGATAAGTAATGATTTAGAACAAACTGCTAATATCTGAGGACAAAACCTGAAACTTCAGAGTTAAAAATGTTTCTAATGAGAATTTGATTTTAAAACTTTGTTCAAGTTCTCGAACAATGTCTGAGGTAAACTCTCTTCATAGTGACATTTTAAATAACCGGAGATGAAAACTTAGTCTATAAATACAGAGTAATCATACTTGTTTCAATAATGACTGAGTCAGGTTTTTACTTTTAATATTTATAAAGCAAATATCTTGGTTTCACTTTAAAGCTAACTTTAAAATACCATCTTACAAGATCATTTTGACTACTTTAAAAGAGCTGTCTTTAAGATATCTCGGGGATTCCATGTTTGGGATAAATCTGAAGCTTACAGTAACTGAAGACCCGATTGGTCACTTTGTTACTATTAATTTATCGACTTTATGAATTTAAAACCATATTTACAACTTATGTGTTATTATGTTTATGTTATTTGTATTTTTACAGAGAACAAAGAACAAACGTCATTATGTGAGTAATATAATGAAGGGTTGCAATATTTACAAGGATATTCTGAAGTAAGTTACAAACATATATATATGTCAGCTGTGGTTAGAAGGAATCTTACTCCATATTTCAAATGTTACCTTCTAACTGATGCTAAGTCTCCTCTTTCTACTGATAACAGAAATTTCTTCTCTGCCAATGAAAGCTGACCTTCATGTTTCAGCATAGAAATCTGACCAGGACTTGAATATATAGAAAAATGCTCTGAAATTTTTCTCTTGTCGAAATTATCTTCAGACATATTTGATGATTCTACATCCATTGTTACGTAAATTGTAAATGGTTAACAAATGCTGTTCTATTGCTGGCCCCTCTGGTCATCTGCAAATATTAGAAAATCATAGATGAGTTATTACTATACTATACTACATATCGTGATATAACTTGTCATGTCTTACTTATCTGTACGATGCTATTACTAACGTATTCCGAAGTGACAAACTGATATATACGTATGTTATATTAAAACCTGTCGAACTTTTGAAAGATTATATCCCATGATACAATTTTTTACTCTTAACTTCCAGAAACATTAGCTACAGATGTAAAGTTACTCCATGTGGGCAGCTGGATTGTATCAACTGAACACAAGAAATATCACGTAATTCATGACTGATACACTTTTCTACAGTTCAGTTTGTTTGTTTAGTCTTCCTTTTGTACTGTTAAGTTTCTACATGTCTTCCTGGGTTACACTTCCTGTTGTCCTGTTAAGTTTCTATGTGTCTTCCATTATTACATTTCCTTTTGTACTGTTAAAATTCTATTTTTCCTTTATTACACTTCCTGTTGTCCTGTTAAGTTTCTATATGTCTTCCATTATTACATTTCCTTTTGTACTGTTAAAATTCTATTTTTCCTTTATTACACTTCCTGTTGTCCTGTTAAGTTTATATTGGTCTTCCATTATTACATTTCCTTTTGTACTGTTAAAATTCTATTTTTCCTTTATTACACTTCCTGTTGTCCTGTTAAGTTTCTATATGTCTTCCATTATTACATTTCCTTTTGTACTGTTAAAATTCTATTTTTCCTTTATTACACTTCCTGTTGTCCTGTTAAGTTTCTATATGTCTTCCATTATTACATTTCCTTTTGTACTGTTAAAATTCTATTTTTCCTTTATTACACTTCCTGTTGTCCTGTTAAGTTTCTATTGGTCTTTCATTGTTCACCTTCCTTTATGCTGTTAAGATTGGGAGAATTTCTCAGTAAACTGTTTTTCAGGACACGTGCTAACAAAGTAAGGTACTCTCTGAGAATAAGTCAGTTCTTTAGTAATGATTTCACAGCTTTTTCACAAGTTATGTTTCTGCCAGATTTTTTGTTTTTACAGACTACAAGTTCTCTGTTCTTTACTCAATATAACAAATTATCTTGAGTTCTCGTGTCCTTTGGGTTTTTTACTATTCTGTTGAGCTTAATTTGTAACGTAAAGTAGCCTGAATGTAGCAGTCAAGCAGGCCATGTTTTAAAAATCGAATTCAAACCACACGAAATCAATGTGATAAAATTTAAACATAAAATCCGTTTTACCATAAAAAACATCGCAAACGTGTTTCTCCACAAAGAGATTGTAAAATGTGTCTCACGTATGGTCAATAAGAAACTTAGAAGTTTCGAAATATTTATATCCCAATGTATAGTCCTAGGAACTAAATATTCTATTACTGTCTATTATTCTCTTCTATAGGTAAATAACAATCGAAATAGAATCAACAAATAGCAAATTTTCTGCACTAACCCTAACACTCCGTGCGAATACCATCTTTGGCTTTCATAGTGTTTGGACAAGAACCGCTGTACTACCTTGTCAACGCTAATACATTTAGAAGAAACTAATGTATAAACCCTCTTGGTCTGCTATAACAGACAAAAGAAAACTATCGTTCCTAAACCTAATAAAGACACTGTCAATATTAGTCTTTCCTATTTTGTTAGAATATATATTCTTATCTCCAATAAATTAGCAAGTTATCCTACCTAGGACTATTTACACTTTAACATTAAAGGAAAACCTGCCCTCTATGTAACCATATATTAATTACTTCACACGTTTCTGTCTTCATGAACAACCTTTTGTTTGTATTGTGTGTAAGTCGTTTCCTTCTTGCACGTTTCTTTATTGTCTCGCTTCTCAACATCAATCTTGAAGACACGAAAGTTCATTCACAACAACGACAGGTTGTTGACTTTAATAAATATAGGCCATTTAGAACATCTACTAATAAACGTCTAGCATAAGACTTGAAACCTACTAAATCAGTTAAGGTTTGGCATAGCGTTAATACCTGACATTTAGTAAAGAGTTAGTTAAGTTCCATAATTATCTTACTTTGATGGTCACTTGTCTTCATTAAATGTTGTTTTATAATGTACTTCACTAAACAGCTATTGTTTTATCAGCTGTTAAAATAATAACAATCACGAATATCAGTTCGTTTCTCCTGTCATTTCTATCGGCAATTTCGTCATTGACCCATCTCTTTTAAAAAACAGATTTCACTGTTGTTTTTGTTGAATAGTTTAAAATAAAATAGTTTATTAACACACTTTTTCAATTAGACTCTCACCTGCCTCACTTGAGTCTCAATTATTCTATACTGCAGTTTCTAAATGTACATAATTTTGGTCTTACTTTAGATAACTTTAAGTAAACATTTAGGTCTCACTTTAGGCAACTTTAGCTATACATTTAGGTATTACTTTAGGCAACTTTAACTATACATTTGGGTCTTACTTTAGGCAACTTTAACTGTACATTTTGGTCTTACTTTAGGCAACTTTAACTGTACATTTTGGTCTTACTTTAGGTAACTTTAGCTATACATTTAGGTCTTACTTTAGGCAACTTTAACTATACATTTTAGTCTTACTTTAGACAACGTTAATTATACATTTGAGTCTTACTTCAGACAACTTTAACAGTAAATTTGGATAATACTATAAACAACTTTAACTGTACATTTGGGTTTCACTTTAGGCAACTTTTCAAATAAGGTTCTTCAAATATCAGTACAAGAAATAAAACAAAATTCGAAAACTTGAAAGATTCAAAAAAAAAACGAAAGACGTGAGTAAACATTCAACTTACGAAGTATTGTAAGTTTTCCTAAACTTTCATGTGCATTAAATACTTTTTTAACTATTTGGTTAGCAAATCTAACTAAAGTCTAAACATTAGATTTATATTCTTAAAAACACGAATCGCTTTTAGAAACATATAACTTAGTATTACTGCTCCATTAAACAACACAGATGTTACTGAAAAATGTTGCAATACTAATCATTTTAAGTATACAGCAGCATTACCTTTTTAGTGAACAAAGACTTTCTTACAACTAACAAAAAACAAGTCAGATATAGTAAATCAGATACTGTGGTCTGACACCATATAACCTGTATCTCATATCATCTGTAGTAATATATAATACGTAACTAATATCAAATGTACTAGCATATAATATGTTACTAGTATCATCTATAGTAGTACATAATATGTAAATAATATCATCTGCAGTACTATATAATATGTTAGTAATATCATCTATAGTACCATATAATATGTAACTAATAAAATCTGTAGTAGTATATAATATGTAACTAGTATCATCTGTAGTACTATATAGCGTGTAACTAATATCATCTGTAGTAGTACATAATGTGTAACTAATATCATCTATAGTAGTATATAATATGTAACTAGTATCATCTGTAGTAGTAAGTAATATGTAACTAATATCATCTGTAGTAGTATATAATGTGTAACTAATATCATCTGTAGTAGTACATAATATGTAACTAATATCACCTGTAGTAGTACATAATATGTAACTAATATCATCTGTAGTAGTACATAATATATAACTGATATCATCTGTAGTAGAACATAATATGTAAGTAATATCATCTATAGTAGTATATAATATGTAACTAATATCATCTGTAGTAGTAAATAATATGTAACTAATATCATCTGTAGTAGTACATAATATGTAACTAATATCATCTGTAGTAGTACATAATATGTAACTAATATCATCTATAGTAGTACATAATATATCACTGATATCATCTGTAGTAGTACATAATATGTAACTAATATCATCTATAGTAGTATATAATATGTAACTGATATCATCTGTAGTGGTATATAATATGTAACTAATATCATCTATAGTAGTACATAATATGTAACTAATATCATCTATAGTAGTATATAATATATAACTGATATCATCTGTAGTAGTACATAATATGTAACTAATATCATCTGTAGTAGTACATAATACGTAACTAATATCATCTGTAGTAGTACATAATATATAACTAATATCATCTGTAGTGGTACATAATATGTAACTAATATCATCTATAGTAGTACATAATATATAACCAATATCATCTGTATTAGTACATAATATGTAACTAATATCATCTGTAGTAGTACATAATATGTAACTAATATCATCTATAGTAGTATATAATATGTAACTAATATCATCTGTAGTAGTATATAATATGTAACTGATATCATCTGTAGTAGTATATAATATATAACTGATATCATCTGTAGTAGTACATAATATGTAACTAATATCATCTGTAGTAGTATATAATATGTAACTAATATCATCTGTAGTAGTACATAATATATAACTCATATCATCTGTAGTAGTACATAATATGTAACTCGTATCATCTATAGTAGTATATGATGTGTAACTAATATCATCTGTAGTAGTACATAATATGTAACTAATATCATCTTTAGTAGTGTATAATATGTAACTACTATCATCTTTAGTAGTGTATAATATGTAACTACTATCATCTGTAGTAATATATAATATGTAACTAATATCATCTGTAGAAGTATATAATATGTAACTCGTATCATCTATAGTAGTATATAATATATAACTAATATCATCTCTAGTAGTACATAATATGTAACTAATATCATCTGTAGTAGTACATAATATATAACTGATATCATCTGTAGTAGTACATAATATGTAACTAATATCATCTGTAGTAGTATATAATATGTAACTAATATCATCTCTAGAAGTATATAATGTGTAACTAATATCATCTGTAGTAGTACATAATATGTAACTAATATCATCTGTAGTAGTATATAATATGTAACTAATATCATCTTTAGTAGTGTATAATATGTAACTACTATCATCTTTAGTAGTGTATAATATGTAACTACTATCATCTGTAGTAATATATAATATGTAACTAATATCATCTGTAGAAGTATATAATATGTAACTCGTATCATCTATAGTAGTATATAATATATAACTAATATCATCTGTAGTGGTATATAATGTGTAACTAATATCATCTGTAGTAGTATATAATATGTAACTAATACCATCTGTAGTAGTACATAATATATAACTGATATCATCTGTAGTAGTATATATGTAACTAATATCATCTATAGTAGTATATAATATGTAACTGATATCATCTGTAGTGGTATATAATATGTAACTAATATCATCTGTAGTAGTACATAATATGTAACTTATATCATCTGTAGTAGTGCATAATATATAACTGATATCATCTGTAGTAGTACATAATATGTAACTAATATCATCTATAGTAGTATATAATATGTAACTGATATCATCTGTAGTGGTATATAATATGTAACTAATATCATCTGTAGTAGTACATAATATGTAACTAATATCATCTGTAGTAGTACATAATATGTAACTAATATCATCTATAGTAGTACATAATATATAACTAATATCATCTGTAGTAGTACATAATATGTAACTAATATCATCTATAGTAGTACATAATATATAACTAATATCATCTATAGTAGTATATAATATGTAACTAATATCATCTGTAGTGGTATATAATGTGTAACTGATATCATGTCTAATAGTATATAATATGTAACTAATATCATCTGTAGTAGTACATAATATGTAACTAATATCATCTATAGTAGTACATAATATATAACTAATATCATCTGTAGTAGTACATAATATGTAACTAATATCATCTATAGTAGTACATAATATATAACTAATATCATCTGTAGTAGTACATAATATGTAACTAATATCATCTATAGTAGTATATAATATGTAACTGATATCATCTGTAGTGGTATATAATGTGTAACTGATATCATGTCTAGTAGTATATAATATGTAACTAATATCATCTTTAGTAGTGTATAATATGTAACTACTATCATCTGTAGTAACATATAATATGTAACTAATATCATCTGTAGAAGTATATAATATGTACCTCGTATCATCTATAGTAGTATATAATATATAACTAATATCATCTGTAGTAGTACATAATATGTAACTAATATCATCTATAGTAGTATATAATATGTAACTGATATCATCTGTAGTGGTATATAATATGTAACTAATATCATCTGTTGTAGTATATAATGTGTAACTGATATCATCTCTAGTAGTATATAATATGTAACTAATGTCATCTGTAGAAGTATATAATATATAACTAATATCATCTGTAGTGGTACATAATATGTAACAAATATCATCTGTAGTAGTATATAATATGTAACTAATATCATCTGTAGTAGTATATAATATGTAACTAATATCATCTGTAGTAGTATATAATATGTAACTAATATCATCTGTAGTAGTACATAATATGTAACTAATATCATCTGTAGTAGTATATAATATGTAACTAATATCATCTGTAGTAGTACATAATATGTAACTAATATCATCTGTAGTAGTATATAATATGTAACTAATATCATCTGTAGAAGTATATAATATGTACCTCGTATCATCTATAGTAGTATATAATATATAACTAATATCATCAGTAGTAGTACATAATATGTAACAAATATCATCTATAGTAATATATAATATGTAACTAATATCATCTGTAGAAGTATATAATATATAACTAATATAATCTGTAGTGGTACATAATATGTAACAAATATCATCTGTAGTAGTATATAATATGTAACTAATATCATCTGTAGTAGTATATAATATGTAACTAATATCATCTGTAGTAGTACATAATATGTGACTAATATCATCTGTAGTAGTATATAATATGTAACTAATATCATCTGTAGTAGTACATAATATATAACTGATATCATCTGTAGTAGTACATAATATGTAACTAATATCATCTGTAGAAGTATATAATGTGTAACTAATATCATCTGTAGTAGTACATAATATGTAACTAATATCATCTGTAGTAGTATATAATATGTAACTAATATCATCTGTAGAAGCATATAATGTAACTAATATCATCTGTAGTAGTATATAATATGTAACTAATATCATCTGTAGTAGTATATAATACGTAACTAATATCATCTTTAGTAGTGTATAATATGTAACTACTATCATCTTTAGTAGTGTATAATATGTAACTAATATCATCTGTAGTAGTACATAATATGTAACTAATATCATCTATAGTAGTACATAATATATAACTAATATCATCTATAGTAGTATATAATATGTAACTAATATCATCTGTAGTGGTATATAATGTGTAACTGATATCATGTCTAATAGTATATAATATGTAACTAATATCATCTGTAGTAGTACATAATATGTAACTAATATCATCTATAGTAGTACATAATATATAACTAATATCATCTGTAGTAGTACATAATATGTAACTAATATCATCTATAGTAGTACATAATATATAACTAATATCATCTGTAGTCGTACATAATATGTAACTAATATCATCTATAGTAGTATATAATATGTAACTGATATCATCTGTAGTGGTATATAATGTGTAACTGATATCATGTCTAGTAGTATATAATATGTAACTAATATCATCTTTAGTAGTGTATAATATGTAACTACTATCATCTGTAGTAACATATAATATGTAACTAATATCATCTGTAGAAGTATATAATATGTACCTCGTATCATCTATAGTAGTATATAATATATAACTAATATCATCTGTAGTAGTACATAATATGTAACTAATATCATCTATAGTAGTATATAATATGTAACTGATATCATCTGTAGTGGTATATAATATGTAACTAATATCATCTGTTGTAGTATATAATGTGTAACTGATATCATCTCTAGTAGTATATAATATGTAACTAATATCATCTGTAGAAGTATATAATATATAACTAATATCATCTGTAGTGGTACATAATATGTAACAAATATCATCTGTAGTAGTATATAATATGTAACTAATATCATCTGTAGTAGTATATAATATGTAACTAATATCATCTGTAGTAGTACATAATATGTAACTAATATCATCTGTAGTAGTATATAATATGTAACTAATATCATCTGTAGTAGTACATAATATGTAACTAATATCATCTGTAGTAGTATATAATATGTAACTAATATCATCTGTAGAAGTATATAATATGTAACTAATATCATCTATAGTAGTATATAATATATAACTAATATCATCAGTAGTAGTACATAATATGTAACTAATATCATCTATAGTAATATATAATATGTAACTAATATCATCTGTAGAAGTATATAATATATAACTAATATAATCTGTAGTGGTACATAATATGTAACTAATATCATCTGTAGTAGTATATAATATGTAACTAATATCATCTGTAGTAGTATATAATATGTAACTAATATCATCTGTAGTAGTATATAATATGTAACTAATATCATCTGTAGTAGTATATAATATGTAACTAATATCATCTGTAGTAGTATATAATATGTAACTAATATCATCTGTAGTAGTACATAATATATAACTGATATCATCTGTAGTAGTACATAATATGTAACTAATATCATCTGTAGAAGTATATAATGTGTAACTAATATCATCTGTAGTAGTACATAATATGTAACTAATATCATCTGTAGTAGTATATAATATGTAACTAATATCATCTGTAGAAGCATATGTGTCACTAATATCATCTGTAGTAGTATATAATATGTAACTAATATCATCTGTAGTAGTATATAATATGTAACTAATATCATCTTTAGTAGTGTATAATATGTAACTACTATCATCTTTAGTAGTGTATAATATGTAACTAATATCATCTGTAGAAGTATATAATATGTAACTCGTATCATCTATAGTAGTATATAATATATAACTAATATCATCTCTAGTAGTACATAATATGTAACTAATATCATCTGTAGTAGTACATAATATATAACTGATATCATCTGTAGTAGTACATAATATGTAACTAATATCATCTGTAGTAGTATATAATATGTAACTAATATCATCTGTAGTAGTACATAACATATAACTGATATCATCTGTAGTGGTATATAATGTGTAACTAATATCATCTGTAGTAGTATATAATATGTAACTAATACCATCTGTAGTAGTACATAATATATAACTGATATCATCTGTAGTAGTATATAATATGTAACTAATATCATCTATAGTAGTATATAATATGTAACTGATATCATCTGTAGTGGTATATAATATGTAACTAATATCATCTGTAGTAGTACATAATATGTAACTTATATCATCTGTAGTAGTGCATAATATATAACTGATATCATCTGTAGTAGTACATAATATGTAACTAATATCATCTATAGTAGTATATAATATGTAACTGATATCATCTGTAGTGGTATATAATATGTAACTAATATCATCTGTAGTAGTACATAATATGTAACTAATATCATCTGTAGTAGTACATAATATGTAACTAATATCATCTATAGTAGTACATAATATATAACTAATATCATCTGTAGTAGTACATAATATGTAACTAATATCATCTATAGTAGTACATAATATATAACTAATATCATCTATAGTAGTATATAATATGTAACTGATATCATCTGTAGTGGTATATAATGTGTAACTGATATCATGTCTAATAGTATATAATATGTAACTAATATCATCTGTAGTAGTACATAATATGTAACTAATATCATCTATAGTAGTACATAATATATAACTAATATCATCTGTAGTAGTACATAATATGTAACTAATATCATCTATAGTAGTACATAATATATAACTAATATCATCTGTAGTCGTACATAATATGTAACTAATATCATCTATAGTAGTATATAATATGTAACTGATATCATCTGTAGTGGTACATAATGTAACTGATATCATGTCTAGTAGTATATAATATGTAACTAATATCATCTTTAGTAGTGTATAATATGTAACTACTATCATCTGTAGTAACATATAATATGTAACTAATATCATCTGTAGAAGTATATAATATGTACCTCGTATCATCTATAGTAGTATATAATATATAACTAATATCATCTGTAGTAGTACATAATATGTAACTAATATCATCTATAGTAGTATATAATATGTAACTGATATCATCTGTAGTGGTATATAATATGTAACTAATATCATCTGTTGTAGTATATAATGTGTAACTGATATCATCTCTAGTAGTATATAATATGTAACTAATGTCATCTGTAGAAGTATATAATATATAACTAATATCATCTGTAGTGGTACATAATATGTAACAAATATCATCTGTAGTAGTATATAATATGTAACTAATATCATCTGTAGTAGTATATAATATGTAACTAATATCATCTGTAGTAGTATATAATATGTAACTAATATCATCTGTAGTAGTACATAATATGTAACTAATATCATCTGTAGTAGTATATAATATGTAACTAATATCATCTGTAGTAGTACATAATATGTAACTAATATCATCTGTTGTAGTATATAATGTGTAACTGATATCATCTCTAGTAGTATATAATATGTAACTAATATCATCTGTAGAAGTATATAATATATAACTAATATAATCTGTAGTGGTACATAATATGTAACAAATATCATCTGTAGTAGTATATAATATGTAACTAATATCATCTGTAGTAGTATATAATATGTAACTAATATCATCTGTAGTAGTATATAATATGTAACTAATATCATCTGTAGTAGTACATAATATGTAACTAATATCATCTGTAGTAGTATATAATATGTAACTAATATCATCTGTAGTAGTACATAATATATAACTGATATCATCTGTAGTAGTACATAATATGTAACTAATATCATCTGTAGAAGTATATAATGTGTAACTAATATCATCTGTAGTAGTACATAATATGTAACTAATATCATCTGTAGTAGTATATAATATGTAACTAATATCATCTGTAGAAGCATATGTGTCACTAATATCATCTGTAGTAGTATATAATATGTAACTAATATCATCTGTAGTAGTATATAATATGTAACTAATATCATCTGTAGTAGTACATAATATATAACTGATATCATCTGTAGTAGTACATAATATGTAACTCGTATCATCTATAGTAGTATATAATGTGTAACCAATATCATCTGTAGTAGTATATAATATGTAACTAATATAATCTGTTGTAGTATATAATATGTAACTAATATCATCTGTAGTAGTATATAATATGTGACTAATATCATCTGCAGTAGTATATAATGTGTAACTAATATCATCTGTAGTAGTATATAATATGTAACTGATATAATCTGTTGTAGTATATAATATGTAACTAATATCATCTGTAGCAGTAAATAATATGTAACTAATATCATCTGTAGTAGTAAATAATATGTAACTAATATCATCTGTAGTAGTATATCACATATAACTAATATCATTTGTAGTAGTATATCATATATAACTAATATCATCTGTAGTAATATATAATATGTAGCTAACAATATATCTGACTTATATCATGTGTGGTTCACGTAGTCTATTCTAAAACCAAACTAGTTTACATATAATCAACACAGAACAAAACATCTATGGCTAATGTGAAACTAGTAAATATATAAATAACTCATTTGCAACATTACTTGCCCACACATATTCCTGTGGCTAGCGTCGTTGAACTGTAACAGGTTATTGTTCGGTAACTGTTGAAGGACGTGATGTTGAACTATGCGGTCAGATTAGCAAAAGAATTGGACTTGACGCTGTTGACCAGTAACCCTCACTCTATAGTCTGTAACTTCGAAATCAGGGCGATAGTAGGTAACTCCTGTGTAACTTTGTGCAAAACTTCTAGAATAAAGATTGTTTCATCAATTATCTTCCACTTTCATATAAATTGTGAACTTACATTTTAGAGTAATTTATGTTGTAGCCGTGTAATTAACACATCTCGCAGATATGCTGTTTGTTCTTTTCTAAGAATATTATGTTTGCCATAGATCAAAATCTTGAAAACACCTCGTTTTTAAAAGTTTGTTTGTTTTTGAATTTCGCGCAAAGCTACACGAGGGCTATCTGCACTAGTCGTCTCTAATTTAGCAGTGTAAGACTAGAGGGAAGGCAGCTACTCATCACCACCCACCGCCAACTCTTGGGTAACTCTTTTACCAACGAATACTGGGAATGACCGCAACATTATAACGCCCCCATGGTTGAAAGGGCAAGCATGTTTGGTACGACAGGGATTCGAACCCGCGACCTTAAGATTACAAGTCGAACGCCTTTACCCACCTGGCCATGCCGAGCCGTTTTTAAAAGTAAATATTTGATACTTTATTTTCACTAAAATAATGAAGTATTTCTACATCCAGGGGGCTGTCTTTCTCCAATAATCGTGTTTTGTTTCCATCTAGCTCGGTGATAGTTACAAAAAAAAAAAAAATGTATATCTACAAGGTGTTCGGAAAGTCACTGTGCAGTTTTGTAATCATATTTTATTCAGTCTATTTCAAGCCAACAACTGATAGCGGTGTTTAGAAACAAAATAAGAAAGATCCAAGCCTGTGTTGATGCCAACGGGGGTCACTTTCAACATTGTTTATAATTGTCATTCATATTTACCTTCTGTATTCTATATTGAAACAATCATCTGGGAACAAAGAGAGTGTTAATAGTATACTGTGTTCAGAGTTAAAGACAAAAACGACATATATATGTTACCACAAAAAATGACCAATCCTTCGAAGTTGTTACCGAAACGTTTACGTTGAAATATCTTTTAATATTTGAACTTTAATTGCGTCAAAAACCCCGCTGTTTTGTTGTTTATATTTAATATAGTAGCACAGTGTGTCTGATAAAAACAAATTATGTTTGTTTTTAAAAGTAGTGACACTTGTAAGACACTTAGTTTGGGAAATAAGGAACGTAATGTCCAGGGACCGAAAATATTGACTTTTCGAACACAAAACTATGAAACTAGCAATCGGTTTTCATGAAATAACAATAGCTGGACACCTGACTATGGGCGTTCTTCTTTGTAATATATTAAGCTGTTTAGTGTGGAACATGACCTGGAGGATACTTTGCACGAGTCTTCAGAGAATACCAAAATTCAGTACAAACAGCACATTCAACAACCGACCTCTCCATTTCTGTAAATTCTTCCTTCACTTCGATGGTTTAGTCTAAAGATTACTACACTTATTCTTGTCTCTCAAGGTTAGTCTTTGATTTTATGTTCTACATATCCTGTAACATTACTGTTTCAAGTCACCAGGGAGACATTTTTCTTTCTCCAAATACAAAGGTACGTATAACATTTTAAAGGCTTTGAGAAACCCATTAACTAATCGTGTATTAAAGACATGTTTTGTTCTACAAACAACGTATCTAAGCGTGTGTTCTAGACAAGTATAGTTTTCAGTTACACGTATGTAGTCGTGCGTTCTAGACATGTACTGTTTCAGTACAACATATGTAGTCGTGTGTTCTATACATATATTGTTTCAGTGCAACATGTTTAGTCGTGTGTTCTAGACATGTATTGTTTTTAGTTACAACGTATGTAGTCGTGTGTTCTAGACATGTATTGTTTTTAGTTACAACGTATGTAGTCGTGTGTTCTACACATGTATTGTTTTTAGTTACAACGTATGTAGTCGTGTGTTCTAGACATGTATTGTTTTTAGTTACAACGTATGTAGTCGTGTGTTCTAGACATGTATTGTTTCAGTGCAACATGTTTAGTCGTGTGTTCTAGACATGCATTGTTTCAGTACAACATATGTAGTCGTGTGTTCTATACATATATTGTTTCAGTACAACATGTTTAATCGTGTGTTCTAGACATGTACTGTTTTTAGTTACAACGTATGTAGTCGTGTGTTCTACACATGTATTGTTTTTAGTTACAACGTATGTAGTCGTGTGTTCTAGACATGTATTGTTTTTAGTTACAACGTATGTAGTCGTGTGTTCTAGACATGTATTGTTTTTAGTTACAACGTATGTAGTCGTGTGTTCTAGACATGTATTGTTTCAGTACAAAGTGTTTAGTCGTGTGTTCTAGACATGTATTGTTTTTAGTTACAACGCATGTAGTCGTGTGTTCTAGACATGTATTGTTTATAGTTACAACATATGTAGTCGTGTGTTCTAGACATGTATTGTTTTTAGTTACAACGCATGTAGTCGTGTGTTCTAGACATGTATTGTTTATAGTTACAACATATGTAGTCGTGTGTTCTAGACATGTATTGTTTTTTACTAACAACTTAAGTACCTAATCGTTCATGTGGGGAAGAAAGCAAAAACAAACTAGATTTATGTTATTGTTAAACACTGGTATTAAAATAATAACTGAAGTCTCCTGCAGAGGGCTGAATTTCACCTTTTTGGACTAAAATAAACCTAGAAGACAACAGATTCTTGAACAATTCCTTTGAGTGGGAACCAAGAGTCCTGTACACGTACATTAAACACGGAGAGAAACTAGGCTTCACTGAGTGGTTTACAACCACACAGACATTAATTAAACCTTGTAAAAACAACCATTACCTAAGATATTTTTGAATTTAATCACTGTTTTCTGAGTTATGAACTACGCAATCTCCTGTCTAATTCCACATATCGCAAGGTTTGATTACCGGGTTTAATATTACCATATGACTCTGTACCTATGTGTAACATGATAACCCGCTCTGATTACTTATTTTACATTTAGCTTCATAAACGGCATAAGCTATCTTAACCTCATTAAATACGAACTGTGTTCATTTAGTTGAGTTATTATACCTAAAATCTTACCTAATCTATCAACTTTACAACTATGTAGGTCCTGAATGTTTGGTATATTACCTCTCTTCAGTTTACCGCAGTATATGTGCGACTGTTGAATGTACACTTTAACGCACACAGTATGACCAGCAATGTTTTTCACCACATTTAACTGATGCTTTACTAAACATTGCCTTTACTCAAACAGTTACATTTCTGTATAGTCACACACACGCATCACTGTTATATCAAGTGTAATCGACCATGCACTCACATGTTCTTCATGTTACAGTATGGAATATTAATTTTATATTTGATCAAATCATACCACGTGGTTACACTATGGAACTTTGTGATTGTATCCAGTGAAATTATATTACATGGTTACACTATGGAACTTTGTGATTGTATCCAGTCAAATTATATTACATGTTTACACTATGGAACATCGAGTTTCAATCTTGTGATTGTATCTAGTCAAATTATATTACATGGTTACACTATGAAACTTTGTGATTGTATCCAGTCAAATTATATTACATGGTTACACTATGGAACTTTGTGATTGTATCCTCAATTTATCTTTTTAAATTTAATTTTAGAACAAGTTTTAAAATAATTTACCCTTTAGGCCATTTTTATGTTACATCATACAGCTGGTCATTTTGTTGTTTTTGTGAAATATTTGGATCGGTTATCACTCATTTTTTGTTCTGATTATAATTTTGGATGACAAAAACGACTTTTAAATAAAGCTGTAGACGAAAACGACATTGGGATACATTAAACATTAGAAAATATCAAAGATATGTTTTATTTTAATAACTATACGTGCTACACACTTTAAACGAGCTGAGTTTCTAAGTTCAATCTATACTTGTGAGCTTTTATACAATATTTTGCCGTAATAATAACTGTAGCTCATTTTATCTCAAAGTAGAGTGAAGCAGTGTCTTTTAGCTTCGCTAAATATGTTCGGAAACATGAGAACAGTGGTATTTCATCGTTTCGAACACCTGTCGCAACACTCCAGACTTGGCTTCAAGTTCTATCCTTTACGTAAGGCCATGAGAGTGTGCTCTGTCTTCGAACATGGCTGAAGTCGTTAACCTGTCTTCAGATAACACACGTTTTCTTTTTGTGTAGCAGTAGAGAGAGTTAACTTGTATTTTAAATAATACCGAAGAACCTCCTTATCTATTTACATAAAGTAAAACGTTAGGCTTACCTTTAACTTTTTCAGTGTTGGTTCCTGTTCAGTATTGTTTACAATTTACATCATTAGCCAGTTTTTTTACTTGTTAACCCTAGAATTGGTATTGTTTTATTTATATATAAAACTGTTCGCAGCATTCATGGTTAAAGGGTCCTTAGTGGCAGTAACAAAATCAAAGGAAAACGCTGTCAATATTAAAATCAATCAAGTTAATTAGTGTTAAAATTTACCGTGTATTTTACATAAAAAAATAATCGCTTCATCCATTTTCTAACATACTCAACATATCGCGGTATGTCGACCCCACCGGTATGTAGTCAAGGGTGGAAACTCAAAGAGCGCAACTTATTCTCTGCAATGACTTTCACTTTTCCACTAACTAACTCAAACCAGTCACCACAAAAATTCCCTACCTTAAAATATATATATATATATAAATATATAGGCCTAAATTCCAAGATTCTCCCTCTATCCCACTTCTCTCAGAAGTTTAAACAGTTTCTCAAAAAGCAATTACTCTTAAGTGTTTGACCTTCAGTACGACCTTGATTTTCAACCTACGTTAGACATTCAAACTTTGTATCAACTTTGATTGACTGTCAGATTGCTACGCCTCAAGTTACATGTTTAACCTTCACCTTTGAACTGAGGTCACCGAAAGTTGCTCACTTATTCCACTGGTTTTATTTAAAATTTAATTCAAATTTCATAAAAATCTGATGAGAGCTTTTAAAATTCTAGTGTTTACACTAGATTAAGAAGTCGATAATTTTGTGATTTATATTTCGATTTCCTATTTAAAATCGCTGGGTTTTCTGTACAACACAGTTGTCTAATGTTTATTAATAGTTGGAACAAACAATTCTTGTATATACCACACAGAAAGAGGCTATGATTTTTAACATTCTCTCGAATGTGATAACATTTTATGTGGTGAATAAAATAGAAATAAATTATGAAAGATGTATATCCTTGTTTAATGAAAATATAAATGAAAGATATTTCTTTTGTACACGATATTCAACCTGTTCAACACATACTTTATATTTTCGAAGTTTTAACGGCTTCTGTATTACTTATTCCAGCTTGAATTTTTAATTCTAAATTCGACTCTCATTTTGAGCTTATCAGCCCTTAAGAAGCTCCGCAGAAAACTTTAACCAGAAAAATGTTGCTTAGCAGAAAGTCGTGACACAATATTTTTCGTTTCTCAAGAGATTTCGTATTGGCTGTCTTCTAACGAAACCAGCAGTAAAGAAAAAAAAAAATCAAAGTTAAGAGCTTTGTCAACAGAGGGCTTTTTCATGCTGTTTCACTACAGATCTTTATTTTTTTATTGATGAGTTTGGTGAAAGGTTAATCCTACATTATATTATGTTCCAAGTTTCTGCAGCATGTTGGTAACACTTAGGTTAATCATGGTAAAAACAACCAGGTAAGAGTTATTTACTTTTGATAAATATCAATCTATAATTGTGACAATAACGTCACAAAAAAACACGACGTTTAGATTCTAGTTAACTATAAAACAACTTTTAATTGGTGTTTTGCCTTTCTAGCTTCTTCGGGTCAAGTACATGAAAAAGGGTAAAGGTCATTTTTAGCCGCACCATAACGGCTCGCAGAATGGTTCTGATTTCTTCGGTTCTTTTTTTCCAAATACAAGCTTTTATCTCATAGTTGCATTTATTGGCCGATTTGATATCTAAATACAGCCGCGATTATTGAGGATTCCCTTTTATTTGCTAACTTTATTATCAAAACGTGTAAATCTCTTCAGCAAGCACTACATATTTTGAAAGACCATCTATAATTGCATAATTGTTCTAGATATTTATATCATTAATATATACTGCTGTTCTTGAAGAAACAATCTAACCTATATCTACCAAAATATTGTTGTTAAAACAGTTATTTCTATAACTATTATCTTTTCCCTTTTTGTTAACTACTTTAGTGTTGGAATTATGTTCACAAACCTAAGTTCATTGTGATTGCGGCAGGCATGGCCAGGTGGGTTAAGGCGTTCGACTCGTAATCTGAGGGTCGCGGGTTCGAATCCCCGTCGCACCAAACATGCTCGCCCTTTCAGGCATGGGGGCGTTATAATATGACGGTCCATCCCACTATTCGTTGGTAAAAGAGTAGCCCAATATTTGGCGGTGGGTGGTGATGACTAGCTGCCTTCCCTCTAGTCTTACACTGCTAAATTATGGATGGCTGGAGCGGATAGCCCTTGAGTAGCTTTGCGCGAAATTCTAAACAAACAAACAAATCATTGAGATTATAAGTGATATATGATTCTATAGGAGTCACAATACGGGTATTATATCAATCTTTGTTGTAATAAATATATCATTTTTCAACTTTTCTTTAACCCTAACATTCCTTTAACACAGGCACTTTAGTAATCTTATCGAAGGAGAAGCTTTTTCCAGGGTTTCGGAATCAGTAAAGCATTTAAGTTATTTTGTTTTATAGCACAAAATAGAAAGGTTTAATCCTTACCATTGTAGAAGCTGTGATATTTTACAACTTCCTAATTCGTTTTTTCTTTAAAAAGTTTCCCATAATTCAAAAATGTTCCCCCTTTTCAAGTGTAAACCGAATTTTTTGTAACTCATCGTCATGTTTCATAAACTGTAACAGGAAACCACAGTGTGTGTGTTTTATAACAAAGTCACATCAGTCTATCTGCTGTGTCATCCGGGACGGATCGAATCCCTGATTCCAATCTGAAGACTTACCAATCTATAGATGATCGAGGATAGAACAGTTGTCTTCTGTTTAGTTGGTTTAACTTATTGATGTTTCTATTTATTTAAAAGAAGATCAGATTGTTAGTGTTACGTTTTATTTTTGCTGTGTTTTTTTTCTAATGATTGGTCGGTTTTTGTTCTCCACAAAGCTAAACAATGAGCTATATGTTACAGTGCTCATAAAGGATACGCAAACCTGAGTTTTAGCATCGTAAGATGAGATCATACGGTTGGAAATCTTAGCATAGCTTGGTTAGAACGCTTGACCTTTAAGCTGTAGAGGCGTTGTAACATTATGGTCAATCCAACTACCCGTTGATAAAAACGGAGGCCAAAGGTTGGCAGTGAGTGATGTTCTTCTAGTCTCTTACTGATGAATTAGGAACAACTATTGTAGATAGCTCTCGAGTAGATTTGGTCAAAATTTAAAATAAACCAAACTTATTATTGAGCCACTGGAGTTTGGGGGGAGGGGTGTTAAAAAGGATTAATAGAATCTGCAGCTTCCACGATATTTGTAACTTAAGAAGTCAGTAGAAACTCAGCTGTGAAATGAAAGAAAGAGAAATTTTCAAACAGAGAAATTCTAACAACGTTCCTACATAAATCGATTTTTCCCCTGTTTTATGTTGTTCCAAGAAGAATACAGGTATAGGATAAGGCTTCAATGAAGTATTCATAAATTTCATCATTGTTTTTATTTTACAAACTCTATACCAGACATAGTTTATACATTGTATAAACCTGTTGTTCAGTCTACATTACAGACTAGTTTCTTAAGAAGTTAAACCGATCATTCAAGTTTCTCACCTCGTAACATTTTTTAATTTTCCTGACTAAATGCAATCTGTCCCTGCAGAATCTCTGACTAAATGCAATCAGTCCCTGCACAATCCTTCCACTGATATGGTCTATTGTCTTGCTTTGACAATAATGAAGAACAAAGGTTAAAAAATAAGAGAGAAAAGGCTTAGCGAAAAGTTAGTGTTAAAGTTTAGTAATAATGGAATGTATATCCCAGCTTATAAAGCAGCATGTTCTACGAAGAGTTTTAGATTCTAAAGGTCCAATTGTTTACAGTTTCCCAAGGAGACAGTTACCTCTGTTAAGCTCAGCTGTTTATGTTTGGCAAATTAATCTATATTTGTTTTGTTTTATTATCACTTGTCAAAGTACAAAAAATGTCTGTATCAATATTGATATATTGTAACCTATATTCATTAAAATATGTAGCGTAAGGTCAACACTCTGAGAGGTGATGACATAAAGATTCAAAAACCTGGTGAGTGACAGCATAAATAGTCAGAAACCTGGTGAGTGATAACATAAAGATCCAAAAACCTGGTGAGTGATAACATAAAGAGTTATAAACCTGGAGAGTGATAACATAAAGAGTCAAAACCGTGTTGTGTTATTGGCTGAAAACTAGCAGTTATTTATTACTCATAAACATTACTGCTTAGAATTAAAGCTTTACTTGGTTAAGCTGAATAAATTAGACTTAACTACATATTAAATGTTAATACACACACATATATATATGTATGTATGTATGTATGTCTATGACTTGTTTATTTTTAGTCCACTGGTAAACCAAAGAAAATCTGAAGGGCTTTAACGCTTACACCTGGGGTTCGATTCCTTTCATGAACATAGCGAATGTAAATTACTCCCAAAGCAAAGAAGATAACGACATTTTTTACTTTCTAATTTTCTCTTAATTATGTTTGTTCCCAGTTACTCGGCGGTAATCTTGTGGGTTTATACGATAATAATTGGGATAACACGATGGGCACACCGCACATAACCCGTTGGTTGTTTTCCGCTCAAGAAAAAAAAAACTAAACCATTTTTAAGAATGAGTATAATGAGCTAATTGAACTTCATTACAGCCACATATCGGCTGACACTTTCTGCACATAATATCTAAAACTTATCCCTAAAAATACAAAATCTAAATATCCAGATTGAAAAAAAAATAGTATAGATAATTAAGTTAAAACTAGCCTTAAAACTACTAGTCAATAGGATAGATCATTCAGTTACAACTGCTCTTAGGAATACTGGTCAAGAGTATAGATAATTCAGTTACAACTGGCCTTAGGAATACTGGTCAAGAGGATAGATAATTCAGTTACAACTGGCCTTAGGAATACTGGTCAATAGAATAGATCATTCAGTTACAACTGGCCTTAGGAATACTGGTCAATAGGATAGATAATTCAGTTATAACTGGCCTTAAATCTATTGGTCAATAGGATAGATCATTCAGTTATAACTGGCCTTAAATCTATTGGTCAATAGGATAGATCATTCAGTTACAACTGGCCTTAGGAATACTGGTCAAGAGGATAGATAATTCAGTTAAAACTGGCCTTAAATCTATTGGTCAATAGGATAGATAATTCAGTTATAACTGGCCTTAAATCTATTGGTCAATAGGATAGATCATTCAGTTATAACTGGCCTTAAATCTATTGGTCAATAGGATAGATCATTCAGTTACAACTGGCCTTAGGAATACTGGTCAATAGGATAGATAATTCAGTTATAACTGGCCTTAAATCTATTGGTCAATAGGATAGATCATTCAGTTACAACTGGCCTTAGGAATACTGGTCAAGAGGATAGATAATTCAGTTAAAACTGGCCTTAAATCTATTGGTCAATAGAATAGATCATTCAGTTACAACTGGCCTTAGGAATACTGGTCAATGGGATAGATAATTCAGTTATAACTGGCCTTAAATCTATTGGTCAATAGGATAGATCATTCAGTTATAACTGGCCTTAAATCTATTGGTCAATAGGATAGATCATTCAGTTACAACTGGCCTTAGGAATACTGGTCAAGAGGATAGATAATTCAGTTAAAACTGGCCTTAAATCTATTGGTCAATAGGATAGATCATTCAGTTACAACTGGCCTTAGGAATACTGGTCAAGAGGATAGATCATTCAGTTACAACTGGCCTTAGGAATACTGGTCAAGAGGATAGATAATTCAGTTGAACTGGCCTTAGGAATACTGGTCAAGAGGATAGATAATTCAGTTATAACTGGCCTTAGGAATACTGGTCAAGAGGATAGATAATTCAATTAAAACTGGCCTTAACTCTATTGGTCAAGAGTATAGATAATTCAGTTATAACTGGCCTTAGGACTACTTGTCAAGAGGATAGATAATTCAGTTATAACTGGCCTTAGGAATACTGGTCAAGAGGATAGATAATTCAGTTACAACTGGCCTTAGGAATACTGGTCAAGAGTATAGATAATTCAGTTATAACTGGCCTTAGGACTACTTGTCAAGAGGATAGATAATTCAGTTAAAACTGGCCTTAAATCTATTGGTCAATAGGATAGATCATTCAGTTACAACTGGCCTTAGGAATACTGGTCAAGAGGATAGATCATTCAGTTACAACTGGCCTTAGGAATACTGGTCAAGAGGATAGATAATTCAGTTGAACTGGCCTTAGGAATACTGGTCAAGAGGATAGATCATTCAGTTACAACTGGCCTTAGGAATACTGGTCAAGAGGATAGATAATTCAGTTGAACTGGCCTTAGGAATACTGGTCAAGAGGATAGATAATTCAGTTATAACTGGCCTTAGGAATACTGGTCAAGAGGATAGATAATTCAATTAAAACTGGCCTTAACTCTATTGGTCAAGAGTATAGATAATTCAGTTATAACTGGCCTTAGGACTACTTGTCAAGAGGATAGATAATTCAGTTATAACTGGCCTTAGGAATACTGGTCAAGAGGATAGATAATTCAGTTACAACTGGCCTTAGGAATACTGGTCAAGAGTATAGATAATTCAGTTATAACTGGCCTTAGGACTACTTGTCAAGAGGATAGATAATTCAGTTATAACTGGCCTTAGGAATACTGGTCAAGAGGATAGATAATTCAGTTACAACTGGCCTTAGGACTACTGATCAAGAGGATAGATAATTCAGTTATAACTGGCTTTAAAACTATTGGTCGAGACGATAGACAATTCAGTTACAACTGGCCTAAGAACTAGCGGTCAAGAGAATAGATAATTCAGCTATAACTGGCCTTAGGAATACTGGTCAATAGAATAGATCATTCAGTTACAACTGGCCTTAGGAATACTGGTCAATAGGATAGATAATTCAGTTATAACTGGCCTTAAATCTATTGGTCAATAGGATAGATCATTCAGTTATAACTGGCCTTAAATCTATTGGTCAATAGGATAGATCATTCAGTTACAACTGGCCTTAGGAATACTGGTCAAGAGGATAGATAATTCAGTTAAAACTGGCCTTAAATCTATTGGTCAATAGGATAGATCATTCAGTTACAACTGGCCTTAGGAATACTGGTCAAGAGGATAGATCATTCAGTTACAACTGGCCTTAGGAATACTGGTCAAGAGGATAGATAATTCAGTTGAACTGGCCTTAGGAATACTGGTCAAGAGGATAGATAATTCAGTTATAACTGGCCTTAGGAATACTGGTCAAGAGGATAGATAATTCAATTAAAACTGGCCTTAACTCTATTGGTCAAGAGTATAGATAATTCAGTTATAACTGGCCTTAGGACTACTTGTCAAGAGGATAGATAATTCAGTTATAACTGGCCTTAGGAATACTGGTCAAGAGGATAGATAATTCAGTTACAACTGGCCTAGGAATACTGGTCAAGAGTATAGATAATTCAGTTATAACTGGCCTTAGGACTACTTGTCAAGAGGATAGATAATTCAGTTAAAACTGGCCTTAAATCTATTGGTCAATAGGATAGATCATTCAGTTACAACTGGCCTTAGGAATACTGGTCAAGAGGATAGATAATTCAGTTACAACTGGCCTTAGGAATACTGGTCAAGAGTATAGATAATTCAGTTGAACTGGCCTTAGGAATACTGGTCAAGAGGATAGATAATTCAGTTATAACTGGCCTTAGGAATACTGGTCAAGAGGATAGATAATTCAATTAAAACTGGCCTTAACTCTATTGGTCAAGAGTATAGATAATTCAGTTATAACTGGCCTTAGGACTACTTGTCAAGAGGATAGATAATTCAGTTATAACTGGCCTTAGGAATACTGGTCAAGAGGATAGATAATTCAGTTACAACTGGCCTTAGGAATACTGGTCAAGAGTATAGATAATTCAGTTATAACTGGCCTTAGGACTACTTGTCAAGAGGATAGATAATTCAGTTATAACTGGCCTTAGGAATACTGGTCAAGAGGATAGATAATTCAGTTACAACTGGCCTTAGGACTACTGATCAAGAGGATAGATAATTCAGTTACAACTGGCTTTAAAACTATTGGTCGAGACGATAGACAATTCAGTTACAACTGGCCTAAGAACTAGCGGTCAAGAGAATAGATAATTCAGCTATAACTGGCCTTAGGAATACTGGTCAAGAGGATAAATAATTCAGTTATAACTGGCATTAGGACTACTGGTCAAGAGGATAGATAATTCTGTTATAACTGGCTTTAAAACTATTGGTCGAGACGATAGACAATTCAGTTACAACTAGCCTAAGAACTAGAGGTCAAGAGAATAGATAATTCAGTTATAACTGGCCTTAGGACTACAGGTCAAGAGGATAGATAATTCAGTTACAACTGATCTTATAACTACTGATCAATAGGATAGGTAATTCAGTAAAAGCTAGTCTTAGGACTACTGGTCAAAAGGATAAATAATTCAGTTATAACTGGCCTTAGGACTACAGGTCAAGAGGATAGATAATTCAGTTACAACTGATCTTATAACTACTGATCAATAGGATAGGTAATTCAGTAAAAGCTAGTCTTAGGACTACTTGCCATAAGGATATATAATTCAGTTAAAAATTGACATTAGGTCTACTGGTTAAGGATTTAAGTAATTCAATGAAAACTAGATCTCAACTTTATCATGATATTGGAGATATTATACATAGAAACATAATCAGATCTGTTTTATATTTTGAAACATATTTGTAATGACTGGAGATATTATACATAGAAACATAATCAGATCTGTTTTATATTTTGAAACATATTTGTAATGACTGGAGATATTATACATAGAAACATAATCAGATCTGTTTTATATTTTGAAACATATTTGTAATGACTGGAGATATTATACATAGAAACATAATCAGATCTGTTTTATATTTTGAAACACATATTTGTAATGACTGGAGATATTATACATAGAAACATAATCAGATCTGTTTTATATTTTGAAACACATATTTGTAATGACTGGAGATATTATACATAGAAACATAATCAGATCTGTTTTATATTTTGAAACACATATTTGTAATGACCAAATTATAAATCATCCCAAACAAAATAAATATTACTTTGTATATTGAAATATTTTTATACAAAGAACAATCTAGTAACCTGTACCACAAATAATGCCTCTCATATATTCCACGTTCGTCACTCCCATCATTAATAAATATTTTTGTCAGTCTTACATGTTTAAAGGTTGTGTTTGATCGCGCAGAACAAGAGATAAAAAATGTAAGTTTGGAGACATAACGAATTAAAGCCCTGTGGCTCAGCGGTAGCCGTGAGATACTAAAATTGGATTTTCGATTCCTGTCGTTTGCCCTGTGCGAGTAATCTATTGTAAAGCTATGCGGTTAACAACAAAACAAACACGAGAGCCATTAACTTGACTCGTACATTATATTTACAAATAAACGAGTATATTAAACATTATTCTAATCAACACTATCCACTGTCGTTACGATCAACAATATAAACACAAACCGCTTGTATTAGTTAATGTCTGAAGGTTGGTGGTCATTTGAAAAACAAAATCAATAATGAATTAATTCATTGTTAATTTACTGCGCTAAGTACAAATCAATCAGTGGCTATTAGTTCGGTCCTCACGCTTTGTTTGTGTCAAATTATAATTACTGTGATGTCTCCAAAGGATTCTCAAACCATATAAGAATCATGTCGATCACATAAACCGGTATAGTAAATTCAATTAAGCCTTTCTGCCACAAAAAGTAGCCTAGATTTTCTGAATTATAGGTTTATTTCATACTTACGAAAGAAATTACTTCTATTAAATTACCGACTCCACCTGGTGGCAAAATCAAATACGATGTTTCTGTCGATATCTGAGATTTTCGATGATTTATAAAAAACATGCGTGTATTTTAACACTCTAACTTCCAACAGGTCAGTAAGAACCTTTTAAATATTCATGGCTCAAATTATGGGAATTATGAAATCAAATTTTAAGTAATCATAATGAAAATTATTGAGAAAATTTATGACGATGTTATCGCGTTTAGACCACAAAGTGTTTAGCTTAGAAAATATTCATTAAGAACTTTTGGTTTGTTCCCAAACTTCATCAGGCTGATAAGAATGCGTCGTATTTGTGAAAAGATAGGATGTAAAGTTACTAAGGAAGATTCTAGTTTGTTGAAAATGTTAAAATAATAACAAAACTAATATATTTCATAAATTATGTAGAACAAATTATCTTAGAGTTTCTTTAAGTCCTGGTGTTATAGCACTGGAATGTTTGTATAAATAGTTTATGTGAACAGTTCCATATAAATCGATATCAACCATTTGGATGTTGTTACATAAACAATCAAATGGACTGATAAGAGGACATCTTCGTCACAGAGAACGATGGATAAGGAATGGTGACTTCTGTTTGTTGTTACTCAACACAGAAGTCCAGAGAAATGGTTGACGAATATAAAATAAACATTTCTGAAATAAAGCTGACGACTTTTCGCTAAGCCTTGAAAAGGAATAGCAGTTTCTCAAAATTATGTCATTTGGTGAATTATTAGTGTTCTAAAAAAAATCAAAATACGGCAGAACTTCGGCATCCGTATCGTAAATTAGTATTATACTGAGAACTGGTATCTGTATCGTAAATTAGTATTATACTGAGAACTGGTATCTGTATCGTAAATTAGTATTGTACTGAGAACTGGTATCTGTATCGTAAATTAGTATTATACTGAGAACTGGCATCTGTATCGTAAATTAGTAATGTACTGAGAACTGGTATCTGTATCGTAAATTAGCATGGTACTGAGAACTGGTATCTGTATCGTAAATTAGTATTATCTTTAGAACTGGTATCTGTATCGTAAATTAGTATTATCCTTAGAACTGGTGTCTGTATGGTAAATTAGTAATGTACTGAGAACTGGTATCTGTATCGTAAATTAGCATGGTACTGAGAACTGGTATCTGTATAGTAAATTAGTAATGTATTGAGAACTGGTATCTGTATTGTAAATTAGCATGGTACTGAGAACTGATATCTGTATCGTAAATTAGCATGGTACTGAGAACTGGTATCTCTATCGTAAATTAGTATTATCTTTAGAACTGGTATCTGTATCGTAAATTAGTATTTCACTGAGAACTGGTATCTGTATCGTAAATTAGTATTATCCTAAGAACTGGTGTCTGTATCGTAAATTAGTATTGTACTGAGAACTGGTGTCTGTATTCTAAATTAATATTATCTTTAGAACTGGTATCTCTATCGTAAATTAGTAATGTACTGAGAACTGGTATCTGTGTCGTAAATTAGGATTGTACTGAGAACTGGTATCTGTATCGTAAATTTGTAATGTACTGAGAACTGGTATCTGTGTCGTAAATTAGTAATGTACTGAGAACTGGTATCTGTGTCGTAAATTAGTAATGTACTGAGAACTGGTATCTGTATCGTAAATTAGTATTGTACTGAGAACTGGTGTCTGTATGGTAAATTAGTAATGTACTGAGAACTGGTATCTGTATCATAAATTAGTATTGTACTGAGAACTGGTATCTGTGTCGTAAATTAGTAATGTCCTGAGAACTGGTATTTGTGTCGTAAATTAATAATGTACTGAGAACTGGTATCTGTATCGTAAATTAGTATTGTACTGAGAACCGGTGTCTGTATGGCAAATTAGTAATGTACTGAGAACTGGTATCTGTATCTTAAATTAGTATTGTACTGAGAACTGGTATCTGTATCGTAAATTAGTATTGTACTGAGAACTGGTGTCTGTATGGTAAATTAGTAATGTACTGAGAACTGGTATCTGTATCTTAAATTAGTATTGTACTGAGAACTGGTATCTGTGTCGTAAATTAGTAATGTCCTGAGAACTGGAATATGTGTCGTAAATTAGTAATGTACTGAGAACTGGTATCTGTATCTTAAATTAGTATTGTACTGAGAACTGGTATCTGTATGATAAGTTACTATTATCTTTAGAACTGTTATTTTATCATAAATTAATGTTATCCTGAGAACTTTATCCTAAATTAATGTTATCCTGAGAACTGGTGTCTTATATTAAGTTGATGTTATCCTGAGAACTGGTGTCTTATATTAATGTTATCCTAACAATTACTTAGTGGTATTAAGCCCAACATTATTACTAAACACATTTTCAAATTATTTTATAACAGGTTTCTGTTTGAACAGGTCCCGAGCATCAGATTAATTAACATCTGAAAGACATGTTCAGTACAGAGCAGTACCACTGATCTGCTGATCTGTGAATACCCATAGAGCAAGTCATTCCTTTCACTTACAGTTGTGCCCAGTAAGTTTTGTAACAGCTAAAAACGTGACATTATTGTCTCATGTTTAGACTTCCACCCCGGGAGTGAACGATATAAAGGTTAGTACATAATCCTGTGTTTCGCGGGTTCGAATCCCTGTCACACCAAACATGCTCGCCCTTTAGCCGTGGGGGGCGTTATAACGTGACGGTCAGTCTCACTATTCATTTGTAAAGACTAGCCCAAGAATTGGCGGTGGGTGGTGATGACTAGCTGCCTTCCCTCTAGTCTTACACTGCTAAATTAGGGACGGCTAGCGCATATAGCCCTCGAGTAGCTTTTCACGAAATTCAAAACAAATCAAACAAAACAAACAGACGTAGGGATGACGTCAAACGTGGATTTTTTTCCCCGCTAGAGTGTCAGTTTTTTCATTTGTTTATCTACGAATCCTAGGAACAATGAGTTACTTTAATGACTTCCAAGTCAATACAATGCTACTAGCATATGCATTGTTTGTGAACACGCCTCGATACACCAAAGAAGTGCCGACTAATGACTAATTGATTAAACATAAGGAACTAATATCGAATTATGAGTTAAATTTCTATTAATAAATGTAAGGGAACGACTGTTTTTAATAAGGATAAAAACAATGAAGCGAAATAAAACTGTATCTATATCTCTACCACACAAAACTTCCTAACGTAACTCCTGTTATTTCTATATCTATATCTACATCAACATAACTTCCTAGCGTAACCCCCATTGTTTCCATATTTTTATCTATACCACACAGAACTTACTAACGTAACCCCCCATCATTTCCTATATCTATATCTATACCACACCAGAACTTACTAACGTAACCCCCATCATTTCCATATCTATATCTATACCACAGAGAACTTACTAACATAACCCCCATCATTTCCATATCTATATCAAAACCACACAGAACTTAATAACGTAACCCCCATCATTTCCATATCTATATCTATACCACACAGAACTTAATAACGTAACCCCCCATCATTTCCATCTCTATATCTATACCACACAGGGACCTAATAACGTAAACCCCCATCATTTCCTATCTGTATCTATACCACACAGAACTTAATAACGTAACCCCCATCATTTCCATCTCTATATCTATACCACACAGAACCTAATAACATAACCCCCCCATCATTTTCCTATCTATATCTATACCACACAGAACTTAATAACGTAACCCCCATCATTTCCTATCTATATCTATACCACACAGAACTTAATAACGTAACCCCATACTTTCCATATTTATATCTATACCACACAGAACTTAATAACGTAATTCCCCCCATCATTTCCATATCTATATCTATACCACACCAGAACTTAATAACGTAACCATCCATCATTTCCATATCTCATGCATCTACACAGAACTTACTAACGTAACCCCCATCGTTTCCATATCTATATCTATACCACACAGGAACTTACTAACGTAAACCCCCTACGTTTCCATATCTATATCAAAACCACAGAACTTACTAACGTACCCCTTCATCTATTTCCATATATTTACATCTATACCACACAGACTTACTAACGTAACCATCCATCGTTTCTATATCTATATCTATACCACACAGGAACTTACTAATGTAACCATCCATCGTTTTCATATCTATACCACAGAGAACTTACTAACGTGATCACCCCATCATTTCCATATCTGTATATCTATACCACAGAGAACTTACTAACGTAACCATCCATCATTTCCATATCTATATCTATACCACACAGAGACTTACAAACGTAACCCCCATCATTTCCATATCTATATCAAAACACAGGAACTTACTAACGTAATCCCCTATCATTTCCATATCTATATCTATACCACAGAGAACTTACTAACGTAAACCCCATCATTTCCATATCTATACCACCATAGAGAACTTACTAACGTAACCCCCATCATTTCCATATCTCTACCACAGAGAACTTACTAACGTAATCCCCATCATTTCCATATCTATACCACAAGAGAATCCACCAACGTAATCCCCATCATTTCCATATCTAACGTATCTATACCTACAGAGAACTTACTAACGTAACCATCCATCATTTCCATATCTATATCTATACCACACAGGACTTACAAACGTAACCCCGTATCATTTCATATATCTATATCAAAAACACACAGGAACTTACTGACGTAATCCCCCATCATTTCCATATCTGTATCTACACCACGGAGAACTTACTAACGTAACCCCATCATTTCCATATCTCTACCACAGAGAACTTACGTAACGTAATCCCCATCATTTCCATATCTATCCTCTACACAGAGGAACTTACTAACGTAACCATCATCCATCATTTTCCATATCTATATCTATACCACACAGAACTTACAACGTAACTCCCCCATCATTTCCATATCTATATCAAAACTACACAGAACTTACTAACGTAATCCCCATCATTTCCATATCTATATCTATACCACAGAGAATCTCTACTAACGTAACCATCCATCATTTCCATATCTATATCTATACCACACAGGAACTTACAAACGTAACCCCATCATTTCCATATCTATATTAAAACCACACAGAACTTACTGACGTAATCCCCCATCATTTCCATATCTATATCTATACCACAAAGAACTTACTAACGTAACCCCATCATTTCCATATCTATATCTATACCACAGAGAACTTCTAATCTCTTCTATCGTACAACACGTATACAAATGTTGAAAGGCACAGTTTGAACTTACCTGTTTAGAATAGGATCACACATCATGCTGTCGTATTATTAATATATTTATCGGACTCTTTCATGTCTAGAGTGAAATATACCGGTGTCTAGCTGACTGCTGTCCTGCTCGTGAACACGACTGAAACTATTCACCAAAGAGTGCCGCCTCCTATTTGAGGGATTTACATTAATCTCTTGTATGAATACATACGTCACGCCCTTAGCTAGAAGAGTTAGAAACAACAGGTAGCTATATGGTACTTATGTCTACAAATACGAAATGATACATGACTGTTGTAACGTAAAAATATATATTAACTGACCTTCCATTACTTAGTAACCGTAAATGGTTGGTTGTGAATTAATAACAGTATACAGACTAAAGTTTCTGTTCCTTCGTAGTAGTTCACCAGCTAAAAATCGTATCTTCAAACGGATTGTGGATATAACGCAGATACGTTAGGACTAACTTCCTTTAAAATAATTGTGATATTAAGTCGAAACTACAGGATGTGTAGCAATTAACATGTAGTTGTCATACTTTAAATGTGACGTCACTATATGTTTCTACTGTGTAGACATGTAGTTGTCATACTTTAAATGAGACGTCACTATATGTTTCTACTGTGTAGACATGTAGTTGTCATACTTTAAATGAGACGTCACTATATGTTTTTACTGTGTAGACATGTAGTTGTCATACTTTAAATGATACGTCACTATATGTTTCTACTGTGTAGACATGTAGTTGTCATACTTTAAATGAGACGTCACTATATGTTTTCTACTGTGTAGACATGTAGTTGTCATACTTTAAATGATACGTCACTATATGTTTCTACTGTGTAGACATGTAGTTGTCATACTTTAAATGAGACGTCACTATATGTTTCTACTGTGTAGACATGTAGTTGTCATATTTTAAATGAGATATCACTATATGTTCCTGCCGTGTAGGCATGTAGTTGTCATACTTTAAATGAGATGTCACTATATGTTCCTGGCGTGTAGACATGTAGTTGTCATATTTTAAATGAGACGTCACTATATGTTTCTACTGTGTAGACATGTAGTTGTCATACTTTAAATGAGATATCACTATATGTTTCTACTGTGTAGACATGTAGTTGTCATACTTTAAATGAGACGTCACTATATGTTTCTACTGTGTAGACATGTAGTTGTCATACTTTAAATGAGATGTCACTATATGTTTCTACTGTGTAGACATGTAGTTGTCATACTTTAAATGAGACGTCACTATATGTTTCTACTGTGTAGACATGTAGTTGTCATACTTTAAATGAGATATCACTATATGTTTCTACTGTGTAGACATGTAGTTGTCATACTTTAAATGAGACGTCACTATATGTTTCCTACGTGTAGACATGTAGTTGTCATACTTTAAATGAGATATCACTATATGTTCCTGCCGTGTAGGCATGTAGTTGTCATACTTTAAATGAGATATCACTATATGTTTCTGGCGTGTAGACATGTAGTTGTCATACTTTAAATGAGACGTCACTATATGTTTCTACTGTGTAGACATGTAGTTGTCATACTTTAAATGAGACGTCACTATATGTTTCTACTGTGTAGACATGTAGTTGTCATACTTTAAATGAGATATCACTATATGTTCCTGGCGTGTAGACATGTAGTTGTCATACTTTAAATGAGATATCACTATATGTTTCTATACTGTGTAGACATGTAGTTGTCATACTTTAAATGAGACGTCACTATATGTTTCTACTGTGTAGACATGTAGTTGTCATACTTTAAATGAGACGTCACTATATGTTTCTACTGTGTAGACATGTAGTTGTCATACTTTAAATGAGATATCACTATATGTTTCTACTGTGTAGACATGTAGTTGTCATACTTTAAATGAGATATCACTATATGTTCCTGCCGTGTAGACATGTAGTTGTCATACTTTTAATGAGATATCACTATATGTTTCTGGCTGTGTAGACATGTAGTTGTCATACTTTAAATGAGACGTCACTATATGTTTCTACTGTGTAGACATGTAGTTGTCATACTTTAAATGAGACGTCACTATATGTTTCTACTGTGTAGACATGTAGTTGTCATACTTTAAATGAGATATCACTATATGTTTCTACTGTGTAGACATGTAGTTGTCATACTTTAAATGAGATATCACTATATGTTTCTGCTGTGTAGACATGTAGTTGTCATACTTTAAATGAGATATCACTATATGTTTCTACCGTGTAGGCATGTAGTTGTCATACTTTAAATGAGATATCACTATATGTTTCTACTGTGTAGACATGTAGTTGTCATACTTTAAATGATATGTCAATATATGTTTCTACTGTGTAGACATGTAGTTGTCATACTTTAAATGAGATGTCACTATATGTTTCTACTGTGTAGACATGTAGTTGTCATACTTTAAATGAGATGTCACTATATGTTCCTGCCGTGTAGGCATGTAGTTGTCATACTTTAAATGAGATGTCACTATATGTTTCTACTGTGTAGACATGTAGTTGTCATACTTTAAATGAGATGTCACTATATGTTCCTGCCGTGTAGGCATGTAGTTGTCCTACTTTAAATGAGACGTCACTATATGTTTCTACTGTGTAGGCATGTAGTTGTCCTACTTTAAATGAGACGTCACTATATGTTTCTACTGTGTAGACATGTAGTTGTCATACTTTAAATGAGATGTCACTATATGTTCCTGCCGTGTAGGCATGTAGTTGTCATACTTTAAATGAGACGTCACTATATGTTTCTACTGTGTAGACATGTAGATGTCACTGTATGACTTAAGACGAATAAATAGGTTTAAACCATTTCAACAGTTCAGTACAGTAAGGTAAACCTATAGATGAATGTGCCACCACATGGCAAGTCCTAGTTCAGTTTACATATATTTTGGAAGCTTTCTGTTCAACAATCATCTTGTACCATCTGTGGAAATTGATTCGTTATCAGCAGATAATGTAGTATTACTGATACTGTAGTATTTAATGTACTTACTGTTAATGTTGTATTACTAATAACGTAGTATTTAATGTACTTACTGTTAATGTAGTATTACTGATACCGTAGTATTTAATGTACTTACTGTTAATGTAGTATTACTGATACCGTAGTATTTAATGTACTTACTGTTAATGTAGTATTACTGATAACGTAGTATTTAATGTACCTTACTGTTAATGTACTATTACTGATAACGTAGTATTTAATGTACTACTGTTAATGTAGTATTACTGATAACGTAGTATTTAATGTACTTTCTGTTAATGTTAATGTAGTATTACTGATAACGTAGTATTTAATGTACTTACTGTTAATGTTGTATTACTAATAACGTAGTATTTAATGTACTTACTGTTAATGTGGTATGTACTGATAATAGCAGTAGTTACTTTAATGTACTTTCTGTTAATGTAGTATTACTGATAACGTAGTATTTAATGTACTTACTGTTAATGTAGTATTACTAATAACGTAGTATTTAATGTACTTACTGTTAATGTAGTATTACTGATAACGTAGTATTTAATGTACTTTCTGTTAATGTAGTATTACTAATAACGTAGTATTTAATGTACTTACTGTTAATGTAGTATTACTAATAACGTAGTATTTAATGTACTTACTGTTAATGTAGTATTACTAATAACGTACTACTTACAAGTCTGGTTTGTAAATAACTTGAATACAGTTGATAATACTGTTAACTCGCACAGTTGTTGTTCATAGAACTCGATCACATATATATATATATATTGTGCCCAAACTGATATGGCAAATGTATTGTGGTTAAAATGTTATGACGTATTTCCGTTCGGTCATTGACTCTTAGAATAACCTATAAAAATACCATAATCATCATATGTACACCCTTTACTGACTTTGTCGAAAATACAAAACGGGATTGGTGGAATGTTTGAAACTCAAAACAAACTTGTTTAGTAATTATTCACAAGATGGAAGAAAACAGAAACTGTAGGACTGCCTATGGTACTGTTGACAGCAGAAAGTATTGAAACTCTCAACCACATGAAAGAAATAGATCATTTCTATAAATTTAACATATAAAAATTTCATTCAAAGTGGAGTTTTTCTTTTGAATTTTGGCACCTGTTCACCAGTCAGTCTTACGATCATGAACCTGTTCACCAATCAGTTTTACGATTGTGAACCTGTTTACCAGTCAGTTTTACGATCATGAACCTATTTAAAAGTCAGTTTTACGATCATAAACCTGTTTAAAAGTCAGACTTTGTAAGTATGGTAGTGTTGTCAGACTCGAAATCAAGTAACTACATAACTACATTTCATATTAAATAGATGTATAAACCTGGAACTGGAAATGGATCATGATGATGTCTGGTTAACAAAAGTTCCATCAACCCTGATATGATATGAAATCAGAATGTTCTTTAATTAAACAAGGTTTATTTTGTCTTCCATAAACAATGCAACATTACCACAGAAATGTGTTGATATAACAGCAAATATCAAACAAACGTTTGAAATTTTTTTATATCATTTGGTCAAGACTGGAACCTTCCTTACACGGATAAACCAAACCCGTTTCTCTAGGCTTAAACCCCAAATTCCACATTTTTGAATGCGAAACTAATATACATTCAAATTGTTTTTCATTATAAAAATAGATTATTGTGAATTTCCAGCACCAGAAGGTGTTGTTGATGATTTTGAGGCTAATGGCACAAAGGCTCATGATTTTGTTTGCAGTTAAAAACAGCCACGCAACAGGCTATCTGTGTTCTGCTCACTATGAGTATTAAAACCAGTTTTCTAGCGTTGTAAGCCCGCAGACATACCACTGGGCTACTTGGGGGAGGTATATAAAATAAAACAAGACAATAAAAAATTAAAACGAAGAATAAAGTTAAGAAGGTGAACTCAGTACAAAACTAAAGTACGATCCATTTACGTTTTTCTAAATAACGGTCATAAGCTTTGTACAAGCACCATATTAAAATTACGAACCCCAGTGCAGTTAGATTTGCAAGGTTTCATGAATACACACTCTCATATGAAACATTTAGCATACAAGCTTCGATAAAAATCTGAAAAAAACTTATAAAAAGGTCTTATGTTGCCAACTTGTAGCCAGGAAAACATGTAACCATAAAAGGTAGCCAGGAAAATCATGTAACCATAAAAGGTCTTATGTGTAGCCAACTTGTAGCCAGGAAAATCATGTAACCAATTTGTAGCCAAAGTTCACAGCTTTTCATTTTCTTTGAGGTCTGGTTTGATGGTTAGAGTACTCGAATCTCGATCTAAAGGTGGTAAGTTTGAATATAGTCAGCAAACATGCTTGCCCTTTCAGCCACTGGGGCGTTATAATGTGGCGCTCAATCCTTGGTAAACAGTAGCCCAACAGTTAGCGATAGGTGGTGCTGCTCTCTCTCTAATCTATTACTTCTAAATTACGGACGAATAGGATTGTTTTAACTGTTTTTATTTTCGCGAATATAATATTCACGATTAAACGTAATTCTGTAAACTGTGGAATTATACTTTACGTAAATACCTCGAATTATTTCATTTTTTTAACCTGTACAGCTTATGTTAACTAGTTCTTCTAAGTATATGAAGACAGAACTATTCATTAGAAACTTAAACAGCCCTAATACGTTTTTAGATGTACTACTTGTCGATTTCTCTGTCTTTGGTTTCTTTATTTGTTTTTAAATTTCGCGCAAAGCTACACGAGAGCTATCTGCGCTAGCCATCTCTAATTTAGCAATGTAAGACTAGAGGAAGGGCAGGTCGTCGTCACCACCACCGCCAACTCTTGGGCTACTCTTTTACCAACGAATAGTAGAATTGACCGTCACATTATAACACCCCACGGCTGAAAAGAGATCATGTTTGGTGCGACGGTGATTCGAACCCACGACCCTCGGATTACGAGTCGAGTGTCTTAACCACTCGACCATGCCGGGCCATACACATTTGTGTATGCAAAAACGGATCGTTTGGGTTGAGAAAATATTTTACGTAGTTCGCGCTTCTACGTAAAATATTTTCTCAAACGAGCTGTTTTTTGCCCATATTTTCTACAAGTGGGTTTTCTCTACATCACTGATTATTATTTCATATAGATTTGTATTCTCATGACAGCTGCTATGGGTGTTAAAACTTTAATTAAAATAAAGCACAACCAACGTTCCGACCTTCTTAGGTCATCTTCAGGTTAACAAACCTTCAAGTGGGTTTCTCGTCATCACGAATTATTCTTAAACCTGTGAAGAATATCTAGCCTGAACAAGGATGGGCATACAAACCAGTACCAACAAAATATAAAAACGAAACACAAGAGAAGTAACTAGAGTCCTTAATGAACTTGTAGTGGGTGATCAAGTAACGAATGAATAAACTCAACCTCTAAGAAACTTGGATCTGCTATGTGTTTCAGTGATTGTTAAAGTCACAAATAAACCATGAATAATGTCACCACCAGTCTTCCAGACTAATCTTATTTGGTATCTCAAATTTATTTCACCGTGGACCTTTAATACTGAGAATGTTTCAGACTTATTGCAGTTTTTGTTCTTTCAGACTAGTTTTAATGTATATCTTTATAACTAATGACATCCTAAATGCTACAGTAATGTCACAGAAAAACTTCCAACCTAATCTTCATAAAACGTCCCGAGTTATTCTTAACGCTACCCTCCAAACTAATCTTAACATGTATATTGAAACTACTCTAACATGTATAACCAAACTAATTTTAATATACATCTCTAAACTAATCTTAACATGAATATCCAAACTAATCTTAACATGTATATTGAAACTACTCCTAACATGTATAACCAAACTAATTTTAATATACATCTCTAAACTAATCTTAACATGAATATCCAAACTAATCTTAACATGTATATTGAAACTACTCTTAACATGTATAACCAAACTAATTTTAATATACATCTCTAAACTAATCTTAACATGTATAACCAAACTAATTTTAATATACATCTCTAAACTAATCTTAACATGAATATCCAAACTAATTTTAACATGCATGTCCAAACTAATCTTAACATAAACATCCAAACTAGTCTTAACATGAATATCCAAACTAATCTTAACATGAATATCCAAACTAATTTTGACATGAATATCCAAACTAATTTTGGCATGCATATCCAAACTAATCTTAACATGAATATCCAAACTAATCTTAACATGAATATCCGAACTGATCTTAACATGAATATCCAACCTGATCTTAACATGCGTATCCAAACTAATTTTAACATGAACATCCAAACTAGTCTTAACATGAATATCCAAACTAATCTTAACATGAATATCCAAACTAAATTTGACATGCATATCCAAACTAATTTTGACATGCATGTCCAAACTATCTTAACATGAATATCCAAACTAATCTTAACATGTATATCCAAACTAATCTTAACATGAATATCCAAACTAATCTTAACATGTATATCCAAACTAATCTTAACATGAATATCCAATTTCACGATTCAGTTTGCGGTGGTGAATAACACTGCCTACATTCACGGTGAGCACAACGGACAGTAAAGCACCACGTGACTTGTGACGTTATTCTTTGCTACTAAAAGTATATACACAGATCTGAAGACATTACTTACCAAAATAGAAATTTCGGTAGACGTCAAAATCCAACCAATTATCAATTAATTTCGCTCGTTAAGCTAATGAAAGTATTATGTTACCGAGGGACGTCACCGTTGGTTCACGTGCGGAAAAACCTGAGATTCGATCATTCGTAAATTTAGGCTACAGAGTTGTATACCAGTTAAGCCCAATGAGTTGGACATTCTTCGCTTAACAATTATAGTTCACGAAACATTTTGAAGGTTCACAGCATATGTTATACTGTCATGTAAAACTTAAGTCTTCCGAAAGAGAGCACTTCTACACAAGCTAATAATAAACCAAGGTGTTTTCTGAATAGAAAATAATATAAACGAAACGAATTCCTTAAACAGAATACACATTCCTCAAACAGAATACACATTTTTAAACAGAATACACATTCCTCAAACAGAATACACATTCTTTAAACAGAATACACATTCCTCAAACAGAATAAACATTCTTTAAACAGAACACACATTCCTCAAACAGAACACGCATTCCTCAAACAGAATACACATTCTTTAAACAGAATACGCATTCCTCAAACAGAATAAACATTCTTTAAACAGAACACACATTCCTCAAACAGAACACGCATTCCTCAAACAGAATACACATTCTTTAAACAGAATACACATTCCTCAAACAGAATACGCATTCCTCAAACAGAATACACATTCTTTAAACAGAATACAAATTCTTTAAACAGAATACACATTCCTCAAACAGAATACACATTCCTCAAACAGAACACGCATTCCTCAAACAGAATACACATTCTTTAAACAGAATACACATTCCTCAAACAGAATACGCATTCCTCAAACAGAATACACATTCTTTAAACAGAATACGCATTCCTCAAACAGAATACACATTCTTTAAACAGAATACACATTCCTCAAACAGAATAAACATTCTTTAAACAGAACACACATTCCTCAAACAGAATACACATTCTTTAAACAGAATACACATTCCTCAAACAGAATACACATTCATCAAACAGAATACACATTCCTCAAACAGAATACACATTCATCAAACAGAATACACATTCCTCAAACAGAATACACATTCTTTAAACAGAATACACATTCCTTAAACAGAATACACATTCTTTAAACAGAATACACATTTCTTAAAGAGAATACACATCCGCATTTAAAAGTAGAATGATGTTTCAATATCTAATCATGTGAGTGATAAATATTTATTACCTAACAACTTTGTTCCTTAATAACATTTGAAGATTGGTTTTCACTTTATTCAGACATATAATATATTTTTTTCTTTATGTTGATTTAAAACTATGCTCAATACGAAACTTTCCTTCTCAAATGACAGAATATTACATTTAACAAATGTAGTTAAACATAATCATACAGAACTACACTAACAAACGTGATCCTCTGTGTTCATGGTGTATAATAGCGGTCTTCCTGTATACAGTTTCAAAGCACTTCAGAGTGACTTAACACTCATGGACACTTATAAAACAATGAAACACGTCACGTGTTTTGTTTATAGATACAATCAAATCATAATATAATTAAAGGTCGGGCTAATATTGCCTAAGATACATTAGTAACGGAACCTGTATCAGGTAACTGAAGGTAATTCTAAAAATTAGTCAAAGAGCCAACAATACAGGGAAAATAAAATTATGCGTGGACAAATTACCATTTTATTAACACTGTACAGTTGGCCCTGTCATCGTCAAGTTCTGGACGAGCTGTTGAATTCCAGCATGTCAAACCAAGGGTCCGTGCAACCCTGCCCTCTGATGGGGCTTGTAATACGTGAACCTGACGATGACCGAAGGTCGAAACGTTGTTCGCTCCTCTACGTAAAATATTTTCTCAACCCAAACCAGTTGTTTTTCATATATATAAGTTGGTGTATACATTATTTCAAGTTCTCCCACAAAAAGTTGTTGTGTATAACGCTCGAGCTTGTTTAATTATCAAATATAACAATGTTAATCATACTTCTTGTTATCAAATATAACAATGTTAATCATACTTCTTGTTATCAAATATAACAATGTTAATCATACTTCTTGTCATCAAATATAACAATGTTAATCATACTTCTTGTTATCAAATATAACAATGTTAATCATACTTCTTGTTATCAAATATAACAATGTTAATCATACTTCTTGTTATCAAATATAACAATGTTAATCATACTTCTTGTTATCAAATATAACAATGTTAAGCATACTTCTTGTTATCAAATATAACAATGTTAATCATACTTAACTTGTCATCAAATATAACAATGTTAATCATACTTCTTGTAATCAAATATAACAATGTTCATCACATACTTCCAGTCATCAAATATGTCAAGGTAGTAAAGTAACATAAACCAACTATTGACTAGTAGGGAGGTAGAAAATCTAAGTCTAGTATTGAGTGGTAAAGTAATCCAGAAACTAATATATATGTTAACTATTGGCTTTTGAAGAGATACAGAAAGAAATATATGTTAAATATTGGCTTTTAAAGAGATACATAAAGCAATACAAGTAGTTCCTAAGAAACACGCGGTTATCAGCAGAGTAAGTGATTCCGCTTTACGAAACTGACACTTCATATATAGGAACACAAAATATATCCCATTACAAATTTATGAACCCTGCAGTAAGAACATACCCACATAAACCAGCTAAACAAAACACACTCTTTTCACTCCAGCTCTAGTATCGTGTTGAACATAATACGTTCTTTTTTAAAAAGATATGTAATTTATCTGTTTAATACAACATTCCTTTATTAAGGTATTACTAATTTCTTATACCAAATATACCCTTAAAACTACTGAATATACTACAGACTAAATGAACCTAAATGTTAAAAAAACTACATACTAAATAAAGCCACAGACTAAAATCTACATCCTAGATAAAACCATGAACTAAAATTAACGTACTAGATAAAATTACAGTCTAGTTAAAACCATACACTAAAATCTACATACTAGATAAGACTACAGACTAAATAAAACCATAGAGTAAAATCTATATACTAGATAAAACTACAGTCTAGATAAAACTATAGACTAAAATCTACACACTAGATAAAACTGCAGTCTAGATTAAACCATAGACTAAAATATACATAGTAGATAAAACTACAGACTAAATAAAACTGCAGTCTAGATTAAACCATAGACTAAAATATACATAGTAGATAAAACTACAGACTAAAGCTTACATACTAGATAAAACTACAGTCTAGATAAAACCATAGACTAAAATCTATATACTATATAAAACTGCAGTCTAGATTAAACCATAGACTAAAATATACATAGTAGATAAAACTACAGACTAAATAAAACCACAGACTAAAGCTTACATACTAGATAAAACTACAGTCTAGATAAAACCATAGACTAAAATCTACATACTAGATAAAACTGCAGTCTAGATTAAACCATAGACTAAAATATACATAGTAGATAAAACTACAGACTAAATAAAACCACAGACTAAAGCTTACATACTAGATAAAACTACAGCCTAGATAAAACCATAGACTAAAATCTACATACTAGATAAAACTGCAGTCTAGATTAAACCATAGACTAACATATACATAGTAGATAAAACTACAGACTAAATAAAACCACAGACTAAAGCTTACATACTAGATAAAACTACAGTCTAGATAAAACCATAGACTAAAATCTACATACTAGATAAAACTGCAGTCTAGATTAAACCATAGACTAAAATATACATAGTAGATAAAACTACAGACTAAATAAAACTGCAGTCTAGATTAAACCATAGACTAAAATATACATAGTAGATAAAACTACAGACTAAAGCTTACATACTAGATAAAACTACAGTCTAGATAAAACCATAGACTAAAATCTATATACTATATAAAACTGCAGTCTAGATTAAACCATAGACTAAAATATACATAGTAGATAAAACTACAGACTAAATAAAACCACAGACTAAAGCTACATACTAGATAAAACTACAGTCTAGATAAAACCATAGACTAAAATCTACATACTAGATAAAACTGCAGTCTAGATTAAACCATAGACTAAAATATACATAGTAGATAAAACTACAGACTAAATAAAACCACAGACTAAAGCTTACATACTAGATAAAACTACAGCCTAGATAAAACCATAGACTAAAATCTACATACTAGATAAAACTGCAGACTAGATTAAAACCATAGACTAAAATCTACATAGTAGATAAAACTACAGACTAAATAAAACCACAGACTAAAATCTACATACTAGATAAAACTACAGTCTAAATAAAACCATAGACTAAAATCTACATACTAGATAAAACTACAGACTGAGTAAAACCATAGACTAAAATCTACATACAGTATATAAAACTACAGACTGAGTAAAACCATAGACTAAAATCTACATACTAGATAAAACTACAGACTGAGTAAAACCATAGACTAAAATCTACATACTAGATAAAACTACAGACTGATTAAAACCATAGACTAAAATCTACATACTAGATAAAAGTACAGACTGAGTAAAACCATAGACTAAAATCTACATACTAGATAAAACTACAGACTGAGTTAAAACCATAGACTAAAATCTACATACTAGATAAAACTACAGACTATATAAACGTTCTGGGCTTGGACGCAGTTCTTCTGGTGGTCTTATATTTTGATCGAATAAAACGTTCGATGTTACGAGAGTTATCTAAGTGTGAGAGGAATACCATCTAATAACTGTAAAGAATAGAATAAATGGAATATTTTGTTGTTTAAAATTAGGATAATATTAACTTGAAAACAAGTGATAATTAAAAGTTTCTTTTGTCAATAAAACATCAGGTTCGTGTACTGTCGCCAGGTGACATTGAAATCTCTGAAGCTGAAAGGACAGGTAGCACTCTGGTGTCTAAAAATAAAACAATTAAGCTCAGAGATGGGTGATGTAAAGAAAGACACAGAATAAAAAAAACATCACACCAGTCAGGTCCATTTGATTGTGACAATTAATCCGGACTTCTAACGGAACTAAAACAATTTTCGATATTTCAAGACGACGAAAGAAACGAGACGATGATTAAAGTTAAACCAATTATTTCATATCGACACAGGCCCGGCATGGCCAGGTGGGTTAAGGCGTTCGATTTGTAATCTGAGGGTCGCGGGTCCGAATACTTGTAGCACCAAACATGCTCGCCCTTTCAGCCGTGGGGGCGTTATAATGTACGGACATTCCCACTATTTGTTGGTAACTGAGTAGCCCAAGAGTTGGCTGTGGATGGTGATGACTAGCTACCTTCTCTCTAGTCCTACACTGCTATATTAGGGACGACTACCGCATGTAGCCCTCGAGTAGCTTTGCGCAAAATTCAAGACAAGCAAAACAAACACACAATCATATCGACACGAGAAACCTTAAGAGACGTATATGTTCACACATGATTAAAGACACGAGATGAATTACTTGTCTCTGGTGTGGTACCACTGTAAGTTCCAAGATGAATTAGTTGTCTTTGGTGTGGTACCACTGTAAGTTCAAGATGAATTACTTGTCTTTGGTGTGGTACCACTGTAAGTTTCAAGCATCTTCACCAATACTTCGCTACTTGAACCCAACTCCGCTTTTAAAATCAAGCAATTGTTCACAGATGCATGCAAATGTTTACTCTAAATTTATTAACCAGTTCATTATTCATCGTTATCCTGAATAACCAATTCAGTATTCATATTTATCCTGATTAACCGGTTCAGGATTCATATTTATCCTGATTAACCGGTTCATTGTTCATCGCTATCCTGATTAAACAGCACATTGTTTGTTATCCTGATTAACCAGTTCACTGTTAATCATTATCCTGATTAAAGAAACAAAATAAACACAGCCATAAAACTTTGCTCACCAGATAAAATTAACAATGAAATCAACAAAATAAAACAACACTTCATCAACATCAACAAATTTTCTCCAAAAACCGTAAAAATATTATACGCACACACCTAGACAAACAACATATAAATAACAATAAAGATACAACAAACTACAAAACCTTACACTGCTGTATACCATATGTTCCTGACATCAGCGAAGAAATAACCAACATTTGGAAAAGTTATAACAAAACACAACATTCAGTAAACACCAAATTTATTCAAAACCAGGTACAAAACTAACGTCCATACTATGTAAAATCTACACTGACAAACACAACACCAACATTATTTACAAAATACAATGTGATAACTGCCACGACTTCTATATTGGAGAAACAAGCAGAAAAATGGAAACTAGATACAAAGAACATAAAGAAAAAACACCTTCATAGGTTTTTGAACACTGCAAGTCAAATAAACACAACATAAACATAGAAAACAGCCAAATACTAAGTAGGAAAAAATATATAAACAAACACAAAATCAAAGAAGCCTTACTTATACAGCAACTAAAACCAAAATTAAACCAATATAAAGGAACACCTTTATACCTATATTAATTAATAACACTGCACAACAAAGTTTTTGTTTCTTGAACACTCTTGGGTGTTCCTTATAGATTTTGGTGTGCTGATCATGAAAATCACATCCAAATTTGCCCATCACGTAACGTTTCATCGAAATATTCAGTTTCACCAGGACATTGCTACAATGGAAAAACGATATCAGGGCAACTGGAATCCGTCAATGCTTGCTGACTACTGTTGGACACTGCAACGTGATGCACTGGACATTGAATACAAACGAAAATCAGGAGCAAAACACTTTTAATTATGTTGAACTTAATAGCGTATTAGAAAGATAAACGCAATCAAATACGTTATTGCCGGTAAACAGTTAACTGTCTATTTCTCAGAGTTCCTACGTGATGAAGCAAAACCAAAACTATATTTGTGCACACCCACCAGGTACCTGTCACAATCAGCAAAAACTTTTAAGGAAGCAAAACTTTTAAAAAAAAATTGTTGTGCAGCGTAACCTGGCATCTAACTGCAACGCCCCCTACAGCCGTTTATCGGTTTGCATTCTTGTCCCTAAGACATGTAACGGTCAGTCGCAAACTCTCTCTTTGTTAACCTGAAGATGACCTAAGAATGTTGTTCTCTGCTTTATTAGTAAAAGTATTAACACCCATACCAACCGTCCTAAGATACACTTTTACTCTAAGTGGGTTTCTCGTCGTCATGAACTTTGGCAATAGAGTTGTTATGAAGAGTAATACCTTTACTGTCTGTATAATAATAAGATACGTTTTTATTACATCCAACGTTTCACCCTTATACTACCAGCCATGATGAAGCCACAGGAGCGAAACGTTGGATGTAATACAATGTTGTTTCTCTCTAACCGGTCAAAACTAAACTTACATAAATATTTTAAATCTAACGTTTCTCGCTGCTTACAATTGGCCACCCAGCGACAGTTCTCGAGACCCGAGTCTAGTTAGGTCAGTTAGAAGGGTTAAATAACACTGGCCACTACAGGCTGGTGCTCTTGTAAACGTTCCTATTGGACTTTTTCAGACTGTACTCTATATACCCAGAATGCAATTCGATATAAATATGATCTCAAAGTAAAGAAATGGACAAGAAACATAAATACATACTTATCTTATTCCTTGTTAAACCGTACAACGGTGAAAGTAAAAACGAATAGTTATTTAGATGCACGAGGAGAGGCCAGCACGTGCCTTCTACTGACGAAGTTGATCTAAGTTGTCTGTTTCCAGTAGTCCAGGGTTCCGAAGCCATTAACAATGAAACGATATCTTATTGATTTCCATTTAAACTGCTTTCAAGACAGTCCGATACTTTGTACTTGAGATACGTATGCTGGTAGACAAAGTAAGTGTTCACAATTTGAACTCTGATGATATTAAGTGGAACAGCCTAAAGCTCACAGTTAAACGTCTGTACTGTCCAAAGAAAATTCATTTTCTTGATAAAAGTGGGCTATAATCTTCAAACTTATAACGTTAACATGGATCAGAGGTATGATCCCTGACACGGTAAACTGCTTTTCTGTACCAGTAAACAAGTCAACACACATTACACAAGTTATCTAACATGTAGCCCGCTATCACAAGTCCTCCATAGTAACGTTATTTATCGTGTAGCGTCACTATTGTGTACACTTTAGCTCCACGTGTATTTGGTGTTACTGAAACATTAGTTGTTGACTGAACCCATCGCTGTATGGACTACTGATGACGGCTGATTGACAGATTTTCAGCGGCTCAGCGGTATGTTTGCGGATTTGCAATGCTAAAACCGGGTTTCGATACCCGTGGTAGGCAGAGCACAGATAACCCATTATGTAGCTTTGTGCTTAATTAATTCAAAACAAATCCTCTGCGATAAAGTTATCTGACGCGTGTTTCGATTTCACTATCGCGTACACAAGTCCTCCACAGTAGTAAGTTATCTAACGTGTAGCCTCACGATCATCTACTGAAGTCCTCTACAATGGTTCCTTACAATGAGAGAGAGTTTTTCCAATTTAAACTTAAATTAACTGTAAAGAATCTTAAGAATAAATTGGTAGCTTATATCGTAAAAAAAAACAGATTGTAATAAACAAATTAAAACATGTGTTATATAATTCCATTTCACAAACATATCTAATTTTCTCGCTTATTCACCAAAAGTTGGCAGTCTTTCCTAACTTTACCGACAGGTGTCTTTGAATAGCGTGTCAAAAT
>NC_134830.1:11249177-11318390 GCF_004210375.1 Tachypleus tridentatus | reverse complement strand
TATAAACAAAAAACAACTCCAAACAAAACTTAAAACAGCAAAACCAAACCTAGAGCTAATGATAATCTGTTATAAACAAAAAACAAACTCCAAACAAAACTTAAAACAACAAAACCAAACCTAGAGCTAATGATAATCTGTTATAAACAAAAACAACTCCAAACAAAACTTAAAAAAACAGCAAAACCAAACCTAGAGCTAATGATAATCTGTTATAAACAAAACAACTCCAAACAAAACTTAAAACAAAAACCAAACCTAGAGCTAATGATAATCTGTTATATAAACAAAAACAACTCCAAAACAAAAACAACTTAAACCAAACCTAGAGCTAATGATAATCTGTTATAAACATCAAAACCAAACCTAGAGCTAATGATAATCTGTTATAAACAAAAACAAGTCCAAACAAAACTTAAAACAACAAAACCAAACCTAGAGCTAATGATAATCTGTTATAAACAAAAACAACTCCAAACAAAACTTAAAAACAAAAAACCAAACCTAGAGCTAATGATAATCTGTTATAAACAAAAACAACTCCAAACAAAACTTAAAACAGCAAAACCAAACCTAGAGCTAATGATAATCTGTTATAAACAAAAACAACTCCAAACAAAACTTAAAAAAACAGCAAAACCAAACCTAGAGCTAATGATAATCTGTTATAAACAAAAAAACAACTCCAAACAAAACTTAAAAACAAAAAAACCAAACCTAGAGCTAATGATAATCTGTTATAAACAAAACAACTCCAAACAAAACTTAAAACAGCAAAACCAAACCTAGAGCTAATGATAATCTGTTATAAACAAAAACAACTCCAAACAAAACTTAAAAACATCAAAACCAAACCTAGAGCTAATGATAATCTGTTATAAACAAAAACAACTCCAAACAAAACTTAAAAACAGCAAAACCAAACCTAGAGCTAATGATAATCTGTTATAAACAAAAAACAAAAACAAAACTTAAAAACAGCAAAACCAAACCTAGAGCTAATGATAATCTGTTATAAACAAAAACAACTCCAAACAAAACTTAAAAACAGCAAAACCAAACCTAGAGCTAATGATAATCTGTTATAAACAAAAACAAGTCCAAACAAAACTTAAAAACAGCAAAACCAAACCTAGAGCTAATGATAATCTGTTATAAACAAAAAACAACTCCAAACAAAACTTAAAAACAGCAAAACCAAACCTAGAGCTAATGATAATCTGTTATAAACAAAACAAGTCCAAACAAAACTTAAAAACAACAAAACCAAACCTAGAGCTAATGATAATCTGTTATAAACAAAAACAACTCCAAACAAAACTTAAAAACAGCAAAACCAAACCTAGAGCTAATGATAATCTGTTATAAACAAAAACACCTCCAAACAAAAACTTAAAAACATCAAAACCAAACCTAGAGCTAATGATAATCTGTTATAAACAAAAACAACTCCAAACAAAACTTAAAAAAACATCAAAACCAAACCTAGAGCTAATGATAATCTGTTATAAACAAAAACAACTCCAAACAAAACTTAAAACAGCAAAACCAAACCTAGAGCTAATGATAATCTGTTATAAACAAAAACAACTCCAAACAAAACTTAAAAACAGCAAAACCAAACCTAGAGCTAATGATAATCTGTTATAAACAAAAACAACTCCAAACAAAAACTTAAAAAACAGCAAAACCAAACCTAGAGCTAATGATAATCTGTTATAAACAAAAACAACTCCAAACAAAACTTAAAAACATCAAAACCAAACCTAGAGCTAATGATAATCTGTTATAAACAAAAAACAACTCCAAACAAAACTTAAAAACAGCAAAACCAAACCTAGAGCTAATGATAATCTGTTATAAACAAAAACAACTCCAAACAAAACTTAAAAAACAGCAAAACCAAACCTAGAGCTAATGATAATCTGTTATAAACAAAAACAACTCCAAACAAAACTTAAAACAGCAAAACCAAACCTAGAGCTAATGATAATCTGTTATAAACAAAAAAACAACTCCAAACAAAACTTAAAAAAACAAAACAAAACCAAACCTAGAGCTAATGATAATCTGTTATAAACAAAAACAACTCCAAACAAAACTTAAAACAGCAAAACCAAACCTAGAGCTAATGATAATCTGTTATAAACAAAAACAACTCCAAACAAAACTTAAAAACAGCAAAACCAAACCTAGAGCTAATGATAATCTGTTATAAACAAAAACAACTCCAAACAAAACTTAAAACAGCAAAACCAAACCTAGAGCTAATGATAATCTGTTATAAACAAAACAACTCCAAACAAAACTTAAAACAGCAAAACCAAACCTAGAGCTAATGATAATCTGTTATAAACAAAAACAACTCCAAACAAAACTTAAAAACAGCAAAACCAAACCTAGAGCTAATGATAATCTGTTATAAACAAAACAACTCCAAACAAAACTTAAAAACATCAAAACCAAACCTAGAGCTAATGATAATCTGTTATAAACAAAAACAACTCCAAACAAAACTTAAAAACAGCAAAACCAAACCTAGAGCTAATGATAATCTGTTATAAACAAAAAAAACTCCAAACAAAACTTAAAAACATCAAAACCAAACCTAGAGCTAATGATAATCTGTTATAAACAAAAACAACTCCAAACAAAACCTAGAGCTAATGATAATCTGTTATAAACAAAAACAACTCCAAACAAAACTTAAAAACAGCAAAACCAAACCTAGAGCTAATGATAATCTGTTATAAACAAAAACAACTCCAAACAAAACTTAAAACAGCAAAACCAAACCTAGAGCTAATGATAATCTGTTATAAACAAAAACAACTCCAAACAAAACTTAAAACATCAAAACCAAACCTAGAGCTAATGATAATCTGTTATAAACAAAAACAACTCCAAACAAAACTTAAAACATCAAAACCAAACCTAGAGCTAATGATAATCTGTTATAAACAAAAACAACTCCAAACAAAACTTAAAACAGCAAAACCAAACCTAGAGCTAATGATAATCTGTTATAAACAAAAACAACTCCAAACAAAACTTAAAACATCAAAACCAAACCTAGAGCTAATGATAATCTGTTATAAACAAAAACAACTCCAAACAAAACTTAAAATAAAACCAAACCTAGAGCTAATGATAATCTGTTATAAACAAAAACAACTCCAAACAAAACTTAAAACAGCAAAACCAAACCTAGAGCTAATGATAATCTGTTATAAACAAAACAACTCCAAACAAAACTTAAAAACAGCAAAAACAAACCTAGAGCTAATGATAATCTGTTATAAACAAAACAACTCCAAACAAAACTTAAAAACAGCAAAACCAAACCTAGAGCTAATGATAATCTGTTATAAACAAAAACAACTCCAAACAAAACTTAAAACAACAAAACCAAACCTAGAGCTAATGATAATCTGTTATAAACAAAAACAACTCCAAACAAAACTTAAAAACAGCAAAACCAAACCTAGAGCTAATGATAATCTGTTATAAACAAAAACAACTCCAAACAAAACTTAAAAACATCAAAACCAAACCTAGAGCTAATGATAATCTGTTATAAACAAAAACAAACTCCAAACAAAACTTAAAACACAAAAAAACCAAACCTAGAGCTAATGATAATCTGTTATAAACAAAAAACAACTCCAAACAAAACTTAAAAAAAAAACAAAAACCAAACCTAGAGCTAATGATAATCTGTTATAAACAAAAAACAACTCCAAACAAAACTTAAAAAACAGCAAAACCAAACCTAGAGCTAATGATAATCTGTTATAAACAAAAACAACTCCAAACAAAACTTAAAACAGCAAAACCAAACCTAGAGCTAATGATAATCTGTTATAAACAAAAACAACTCCAAACAAAACTTAAAAACAGCAAAACCAAACCTAGAGCTAATGATAATCTGTTATAAACAAAAACAACTCCAAACAAAACTTAAAAACAGCAAAACCAAACCTAGAGCTAATGATAATCTGTTATAAACAAAAACAACTCCAAACAAAACTTAAAAACAGCAAAACCAAACCTAGAGCTAATGATAATCTGTTATAAACAAAAAACAACTCCAAACAAAACTTAAAAACATCAAAACCAAACCTAGAGCTAATGATAATCTGTTATAAACAAAAACAACTCCAAACAAAATAATCTTAAAACAAAACAAAAAAAACTTAAAAACAACAAAACCAAACCTAGAGCTAATGATAATCTGTTATAAACAAAAAAACAACTCCAAACAAAACTTAAAAACAGCAAAACCAAACCTAGAGCTAATGATAATCTGTTATAAACAAAACAACTCCAAACAAAACTTAAAAACAGCAAAACCAAACCTAGAGCTAATGATAATCTGTTATAAACAAAAACAACTCCAAACAAAACTTAAAAAACATCAAAACCAAACCTAGAGCTAAGGATAATCTGTTATAAACAAAAACAACTCCAAACAAAACTTAAAACAACAAAAAAACCAAACCTAGAGCTAATGATAATCTGTTATAAACAAAACAACTCCAAACAAAACTTAAAAAACAGCAAAACCAAACCTAGAGCTAATGATAATCTGTTATAAACAAAAACAACTCCAAACAAAACTTAAAAACAGCAAAACCAAACCTAGAGCTAATGATAATCTGTTATAAACAAAAACAACTCCAAACAAAACTTAAAAACATCAAAACCAAACCTAGAGCTAATGATAATCTGTTATAAACAAAAACAACTCCAAACAAAACTTAAAAAACAGCAAAACCAAACCTAGAGCTAATGATAATCTGTTATAAACAAAAAACAACTCCAAACAAAACTTAAAACAGCAAAACCAAACCTAGAGCTAATGATAATCTGTTATAAACAAAAACAACTCCAAACAAAACTTAAAACAGCAAAACCAAACCTAGAGCTAATGATAATCTGTTATAAACAAAAACAACTCCAAACAAAACTTAAAAACATCAAAACCAAACCTAGAGCTAATGATAATCTGTTATAAACAAAAAACAACTCCAAACAAAACTTAAAACAACAAAACCAAACCTAGAGCTAATGATAATCTGTTATAAACAAAAACAACTCCAAACAAAACTTAAAACAGCAAAACCAAACCTAGAGCTAATGATAATCTGTTATAAACAAAAACAACTCCAAACAAAACTTAAAAACAGCAAAACCAAACCTAGAGCTAATGATAATCTGTTATAAACAAAAACAACTCCAAACAAAACTTAAAAACAGCAAAACCAAACCTAGAGCTAATGATAATCTGTTATAAACAAAAACAACTCCAAACAAAACTTAAAACAGCAAAACCAAACCTAGAGCTAATGATAATCTGTTATAAACAAAAAACAACTCCAAACAAAACTTAAAAACATCAAAACCAAACCTAGAGCTAATGATAATCTGTTATAAACAAAACAACTCCAAACAAAACTTAAAAAAACAGCAAAACCAAACCTAGAGCTAATGATAATCTGTTATAAACAAAAACAACTCCAAACAAAACTTAAAACAGCAAAACCAAACCTAGAGCTAATGATAATCTGTTATAAACAAAAACAACTCCAAACAAAACTTAAAAACAGCAAAACCAAACCTAGAGCTAATGATAATCTGTTATAAACAAAAACAACTCCAAACAAAACTTAAAACAGCAAAACCAAACCTAGAGCTAATGATAATCTGTTATAAACAAAAACAACTCCAAACAAAACTTAAAAACAGCAAAACCAAACCTAGAGCTAATGATAATCTGTTATAAACAAAAACAACTCCAAACAAAACTTAAAAACAGCAAAACCAAACCTAGAGCTAATGATAATCTGTTATAAACAAAACAACTCAAACAAAACTTAAAAACAAAAACCAAACCTAGAGCTAATGATAATCTGTTATAAACAAAAACAAGAGCTCCAAACAAAACTTAAAAAAAAACATCAAAACCAAACCTAGAGCTAATGATAATCTGTTATAAACAAAAACAACTCCAAACAAAACTTAAAAACAGCAAAACCAAACCTAGAGCTAATGATAATCTGTTATAAACAAAAAACAACTCCAAACAAAACTTAAAAAAAACAACAAAACCAAACCTAGAGCTAATGATAATCTGTTATAAACAAAACAAGTCCAAACAAAACTTAAAAACAGCAAAACCAAACCTAGAGCTAATGATAATCTGTTATAAACAAAAACAACTCCAAACAAAACTTAAAACAGCAAAACCAAACCTAGAGCTAATGATAATCTGTTATAAACAAAAACAACTCCAAACAAAACTTAAAAAACAGCAAAACCAAACCTAGAGCTAATGATAATCTGTTATAAACAAAAACAACTCCAAACAAAACTTAAAAAACAGCAAAACCAAACCTAGAGCTAATGATAATCTGTTATAAACAAAAACAACTCCAAACAAAACTTAAAAACAGCAAAACCAAACCTAGAGCTAATGATAATCTGTTATAAACAAAAACAACTCCAAACAAAACTTAAAACAGCAAAACCAAACCTAGAGCTAATGATAATCTGTTATAAACAAAAACAACTCCAAACAAAACTTAAAAAACAACAAAACCAAACCTAGAGCTAATGATAATCTGTTATAAACACAAACAACTCCAAACAAAACTTAAAAAACAGCAAAACCAAACCTAGAGCTAATGATAATCTGTTATAAACAAAAACAACTCCAAACAAAACTTAAAAACATCAAAACCAAACCTAGAGCTAATGATAATCTGTTATAAACAAAAAACAACTCCAAACAAAACTTAAAAAAACAAAAAACCAAACCTAGAGCTAATGATAATCTGTTATAAACAAAACAACTCCAAACAAAACTTAAAACAGCAAAACCAAACCTAGAGCTAATGATAATCTGTTATAAACAAAAACAACTCCAAACAAAACTTAAAAACAGCAAAACCAAACCTAGAGCTAATGATAATCTGTTATAAACAAAAACAACTCCAAACAAAACTTAAAAACAGCAAAACCAAACCTAGAGCTAATGATAATCTGTTATAAACAAAAACAACTCCAAACAAAACTTAAAAAACAGCAAAACCAAACCTAGAGCTAATGATAATCTGTTATAAACAAAAACAACTCCAAACAAAACTTAAAAACAGCAAAACCAAACCTAGAGCTAATGATAATCTGTTATAAACAAAAACAACTCCAAACAAAACTTAAAAACATCAAAACCAAACCTAGAGCTAATGATAATCTGTTATAAACAAAAAAAACAACCAAACAAAACTTAAAAAACAGCAAACCAAACCTAGAACTAATGATAATCTGTTATAAACAAAAACAACTCCAAACAAATCTTAAAAACAGCAAAACCAAACCTAGAGCTAACGATAATCTGTTATAAACAAAAACAACTCCAAACAAAACTTAAAACAGCAAAACCAAACCTAGAGCTAATGATAATCTGTTATAAACAAAACAACTCCAAACAAAACTTAAAACAGCAAAACCAAACCTAGAGCTAATGATAATCTGTTATAAACAAAACAACTCCAAACAAAACTTAAAAACAGCAAAACCAAACCTAGAGCTAATGATAATCTGTTATAAACAAAAACAACTCCAAACAAAACTTAAAACATCAAAACCAAACCTAGAGCTAATGATAATCTGTTATAAACAAAAACAACTCCAAACAAAACTTAAAAACATCAAAACCAAACCTAGAGCTAATGATAATCTGTTATAAACAAAAACAACTCCAAACAAAACTTAAAAAACAGCAAAACCAAACCTAGAGCTAATGATAATCTGTTATAAACAAAAACAACTCCAAACAAAACTTAAAAACAGCAAAACCAAACCTAGAGCTAATGATAATCTGTTATAAACAAAAACAACTCCAAACAAAACTTAAAAAACAGCAAAACCAAACCTAGAGCTAATGATAATCTGTTATAAACAAAAACAACTCCAAACAAAACTTAAAAAACAGCAAAACCAAACCTAGAGCTAATGATAATCTGTTATAAACAAAAACAACTCCAAACAAAACTTAAAACATCAAAACCAAACCTAGAGCTAATGATAATCTGTTATAAACAAAAAACAACTATAAAACCAAACCTAGAGCTAATGATAATCTGTTATAAACAAAACAACTCCAAACAAAACTTAAAAACAGCAAAACCAAACCTAGAGCTAATGATAATCTGTTATAAACAAAAACAACTCCAAACAAAACTTAAAAAACAGCAAAACCAAACCTAGAGCTAATGATAATCTGTTATAAACAAAAACAACTCCAAACAAAACTTAAAACATCAAAACCAAACCTAGAGCTAATGATAATCTGTTATAAACAAAAACAACTCCAAACAAAACTTAAAACAGCAAAACCAAACCTAGAGCTAATGATAATCTGTTATAAACAAAAACAACTCCAAACAAAACTTAAAACAGCAAAACCAAACCTAGAGCTAATGATAATCTGTTATAAACAAAAACAACTCCAAACAAAACTTAAAAACATCAAAACCAAACCTAGAGCTAATGATAATCTGTTATAAACAAAAAAAGTCAACAAAACAAAACATCCTAGAGCTAATGATAATCTGTTATAAACAAAAACAACTCCAAACAAAACTTAAAACAGCAAAACCAAACCTAGAGCTAATGATAATCTGTTATAAACAAAAACAACTCCAAACAAAACTTAAAAACAGCAAAAACCAAACCTAGAGCTAATGATAATCTGTTATAAACAAAAACAACTCCAAACAAAACTTAAAACAGCAAAACCAAACCTAGAGCTAATGATAATCTGTTATAAACAAAAACAACTCCAAACAAAACTTAAAAACATCAAAACCAAACCTAGAGCTAATGATAATCTGTTATAAACAAAACAACTCCAAACATAACCTAGAGCTAATGATAATCTGTTATAAACAAAACAAGTCCAAACAAAACTTAAAAAACAGCAAAACCAAACCTAGAGCTAATGATAATCTGTTATAAACAAAAACAACTCCAAACAAAACTTAAAACAGCAAAACCAAACCTAGAGCTAATGATAATCTGTTATAAACAAAAACAACTCCAAACAAAACTTAAAAACATCAAAACCAAACCTAGAGCTAATGATAATCTGTTATAAACAAAACAACTCCAAACAAAACTTAAAAACACATCAAAACCAAACCTAGAGCTAATGATAATCTGTTATAAACAAAAACAACAAACAAAACTTAAAACAGCAAAACCAAACCTAGAGCTAATGATAATCTGTTATAAACAAAAAAAACAACTCCAAACAAAACTTAAAACAGCAAAACCAAACCTAGAGCTAATGATAATCTGTTATAAACAAAAACAACTCCAAACAAAACTTAAAACAAAACAAAACCAAACCTAGAGCTAATGATAATCTGTTATAAACAAAAACAACTCCAAACAAAAACTTAAAAACATCAAAACCAAACCTAGAGCTAATGATAATCTGTTATAAACAAAAACAACTCCAAACAAAACTTAAAAACAGCAAAACCAAACCTAGAGCTAATGATAATCTGTTATAAACAAAAACAACTCCAAACAAAACTTAAAACAGCAAAACCAAACCTAGAGCTAATGATAATCTGTTATAAACAAAAACAACTCCAAACAAAAACTTAAAAACATCAAAACCAAACCTAGAGCTAATGATAATCTGTTATAAACAAAAACAACTCCAAACAAAAACTTAAAAACATCAAAACCAAACCTAGAGCTAATGATAATCTGTTATAAACAAAAACAACTCCAAACAAAACTTAAAAACATAAAACCAAACCTAGAGCTAATGATAATCTGTTATAAACAAAAACAACTCCAAACAAACTTAAAAACAGCAAAACCAAACCTAGAGCTAATGATAATCTGTTATAAACAAAAACAACTCCAAACAAAACTTAAAAACAGCAAAACCAAACCTAGAGCTAATGATAATCTGTTATAAACAAAAACAACTCCAAACAAAACTTAAAACATCAAAACCAAACCTAGAGCTAATGATAATCTGTTATAAACAAAAAAAACAACTCCAAACAAAACTTAAAAACAGCAAAACCAAACCTAGAGCTAATGATAATCTGTTATAAACAAAAACAACTCCAAACAAAACTTAAAAAAACAGCTAAATAATCTGTTATAAACAAACCTAGAGCTAATGATAATCTGTTATAAACAAAAACAACTCCAAACAAAACTTAAAACAGCAAAACCAAACCTAGAGCTAATGATAATCTGTTATAAACAAAAACAACTCCAAACAAAACTTAAAACATCAAAACCAAACCTAGAGCTAATGATAATCTGTTATAAACAAAAACAACAAACAAAACTTAAAAACAGCAAAACCAAACCTAGAGCTAATGATAATCTGTTATAAACAAAAACAACTCCAAACAAAACTTAAAAACAGCAAAACCAAACCTAGAGCTAATGATAATCTGTTATAAACAAAAACAACAAACAAAACTTAAAACAAAAACCAAACCTAGAGCTAATGATAATCTGTTATAAACAAAAAACAACTCCAAACAAAACTTAAAAACAAACAAAACCAAACCTAGAGCTAATGATAATCTGTTATAAACAAAAACAACTCCAAACAAAACTTAAAACAACAAAACCAAACCTAGAGCTAATGATAATCTGTTATAAACAAAAACAACTCCAAACAAAACTTAAAAAACAGCAAAACCAAACCTAGAGCTAATGATAATCTGTTATAAACAAAAACAACTCCAAACAAAACTTAAAAACAGCAAAACCAAACCTAGAGCTAATGATAATCTGTTATAAACAAAAACAACTCCAAACAAAACTTAAAAAAAAGCAAAACCAAACCTAGAGCTAATGATAATCTGTTATAAACAAAAACAACTCCAAACAAAACTTAAAAACAGCAAAACCAAACCTAGAGCTAATGATAATCTGTTATAAACAAAAACAACTCCAAACAAAACTTAAAACAGCAAAACCAAACCTAGAGCTAATGATAATCTGTTATAAACAAAAACAACTCCAAACAAAACTAAAAACAGCAAAACCAAACCTAGAGCTAATGATAATCTGTTATAAACAAAAACAACTCCAAACAAAACTTAAAAAACATCAAAACCAAACCTAGAGCTAATGATAATCTGTTATAAACAAAAAACAACTCCAAACAAAACTTAAAACATCTGTTAAAAACCAAACCTAGAGCTAATGATAATCTGTTATAAACAAAAACAACTCCAAACAAAACTTAAAAACAGCAAAACCAAACCTAGAGCTAATGATAATCTGTTATAAACAAAAACAACTCCAAACAAAACTTAAAAACAGCAAAACCAAACCTAGAGCTAATGATAATCTGTTATAAACAAAACAACTCCAAACAAAACTTAAAAACAGCAAAACCAAACCTAGAGCTAATGATAATCTGTTATAAACAAAAACAACTCCAAACAAAACTTGAAAACAGCAAAACCAAACCTAGAGCTAATGATAATCTGTTATAAACAAAAACAACTCCAAACAAAACTTAAAAACAGCAAAACCAAACCTAGAGCTAATGATAATCTGTTATAAACAAAAACAACTCCAAACAAAACTTAAAAACATCAAAACCAAACCTAGAGCTAATGATAATCTGTTATAAACAAAAACAACTCCAAACAAAACTTAAAAACAGCAAAACCAAACCTAGAGCTAATGATAATCTGTTATAAACAAAAACAAGTCCAAACAAAACTTAAAAACAGCAAAACCAAACCTAGAGCTAATGATAATCTGTTATAAACAAAAACAACTCCAAACAAAACTTAAAAACAGCAAAACCAAACCTAGAGCTAATGATAATCTGTTATAAACAAAAACAACTCCAAACAAAAATTTAAAAATATCAAAACCAAACCTAGAGCTAATGATAATCTGTTATAAACAAAAACAAAACAAAACTCCAAACAAAACCAAACCTAGAGCTAATGATAATCTGTTATAAACAAAAACAACTCAAACAAAACTTAAAACAAAAACCAAACCTAGAGCTAATGATAATCTGTTATAAACAAAAACAACTCCAAACAAAACTTAAAAACAAAACAAAACAAACAAAACAACTCAAAACAAACTTAAAAAAGCAAAACTAGAGCTAATGATAATCTGTTATAAACAAAAACAACTCCAAACAAAACTTAAAAAACAGCAAAACCAAACCTAGAGCTAATGATAATCTGTTATAAACAAAAACAACTCCAAACAAAACTTAAAACAGCAAAACCAAACCTAGAGCTAATGATAATCTGTTATAAACAAAAACAACTCCAAACAAAACTTAAAAACATCAAAACCAAACCTAGAGCTAATGATAATCTGTTATAAACAAAAACAACTCCAAACAAAACTTAAAAAACAGCAAAACCAAACCTAGAGCTAATGATAATCTGTTATAAACAAAAACAACTCCAAACAAAACTTAAAAACAGCAAAACCAAACCTAGAGCTAATGATAATCTGTTATAAACAAAAACACCTCCAAACAAAAACTTAAAAACATCAAAACCAAACCTAGAGCTAATGATAATCTGTTATAAACAAAACAACTCCAAACAAAACTTAAAAAAACAGCAAAACCAAACCTAGAGCTAATGATAATCTGTTATAAACAAAAACAACTCCAAACAAAAACTTAAAAACATCAAAACCAAACCTAGAGCTAATGATAATCTGTTATAAACAAAAACAACTCCAAACAAAACTTAAAACAGCAAAACCAAACCTAGAGCTAATGATAATCTGTTATAAACAAAAAACAACTCCAAACAAAACTTAAAAACATCAAAACCAAACCTAGAGCTAATGATAATCTGTTATAAACAAAAAACAACTCCAAACATAACCTAGAGCTAATGATAATCTGTTATAAACAAAAACAAGTCCAAACAAAACTTAAAAAACAGCAAAACCAAACCTAGAGCTAATGATAATCTGTTATAAACAAAAACAACTCCAAACAAAACTTAAAAACAGCAAAACCAAACCTAGAGCTAATGATAATCTGTTATAAACAAAAACAACTCCAAACAAAACTTAAAAACATCAAAACCAAACCTAGAGCTAATGATAATCTGTTATAAACAAAAACAACTCCAAACAAAACTTAAAACATCAAAACCAAACCTAGAGCTAATGATAATCTGTTATAAACAAAAACAACTCCAAACAAAACTTAAAACAGCAAAACCAAACCTAGAGCTAATGATAATCTGTTATAAACAAAAAACAACTCCAAACAAAACTTAAAACAGCAAAACCAAACCTAGAGCTAATGATAATCTGTTATAAACAAAAAACAACTCCAAACAAAACTTAAAACAGCAAAACCAAACCTAGAGCTAATGATAATCTGTTATAAACAAAACAACTCCAAACAAAACTTAAAAACAGCAAAACCAAACCTAGAGCTAATGATAATCTGTTATAAACAAAAACAACTCCAAACAAAACTTAAAAACATCAAAACCAAACCTAGAGCTAATGATAATCTGTTATAAACAAAAACAACTCCAAACAAAACTTAAAAACAGCAAAACCAAACCTAGAGCTAATGATAATCTGTTATAAACAAAAACAACTCCAAACAAAACTTAAAAAACAATGATAATCAAAACCAAACCTAGAGCTAATGATAATCTGTTATAAACAAAAACAACTCCAAACAAAACTTAAAAACAGCAAAACCAAACCTAGAGCTAATGATAATCTGTTATAAACAAAAACAACTCCAAACAAAACTTAAAACAGCAAAACCAAACCTAGAGCTAATGATAATCTGTTATAAACAAAAAAAACTCCAAACAAAACTTAAAAAACAAAAAACCAAACCTAGAGCTAATGATAATCTGTTATAAACAAAAACAACTCCAAACAAAACTTAAAACAGCAAAACCAAACCTAGAGCTAATGATAATCTGTTATAAACAAAAACAACTCCAAACAAAACTTAAAACATAAAACCAAACCTAGAGCTAATGATAATCTGTTATAAACAAAAACAACTCCAAACAAAACTTAAAAAAGCAAAACCAAACCTAGAGCTAATGATAATCTGTTATAAACAAAAACAACTCCAAACAAAACTTAAAAACAGCAAAACCAAACCTAGAGCTAATGATAATCTGTTATAAACAAAAACAACTCCAAACAAAACTTAAAACATCAAAACCAAACCTAGAGCTAATGATAATCTGTTATAAACAAAAAACAACTCCAAACAAAACTTAAAAACAGCAAAACCAAACCTAGAGCTAATGATAATCTGTTATAAACAAAACAACTCCAAACAAAACTTAAAAACATCAAAACCAAACCTAGAGCTAATGATAATCTGTTATAAACAAAAACAACTCCAAACAAAACTTAAAACATCAAAACCAAACCTAGAGCTAATGATAATCTGTTATAAACAAAAACAACTCCAAACAAAACTTAAAAAACAGCAAAACCAAACCTAGAGCTAATGATAATCTGTTATAAACAAAAACAACTCCAAACAAAACTTAAAAAACAGCAAAACCAAACCTAGAGCTAATGATAATCTGTTATAAACAAAAACAACTCCAAACAAAACTTAAAACAGCAAAACCAAACCTAGAGCTAATGATAATCTGTTATAAACAAAAACAACTCCAAACAAAACTTAAAAACAGCAAAACCAAACCTAGAGCTAATGATAATCTGTTATAAACAAAAACAACTCCAAACAAAACTTAAAAACAGCAAAACCAAACCTAGAGCTAATGATAATCTGTTATAAACAAAAACAACTCCAAACAAAACTTAAAAACAGCAAAACCAAACCTAGAGCTAATGATAATCTGTTATAAACAAAAACAACTCCAAACAAAACTTAAAACAGCAAAACCAAACCTAGAGCTAATGATAATCTGTTATAAACAAAAACAACTCCAAACAAAACTTAAAAACAGCAAAACCAAACCTAGAGCTAATGATAATCTGTTATAAACAAAAACAACTCCAAACAAAACTTAAAAAACAGCAAAACCAAACCTAGAGCTAATGATAATCTGTTATAAACAAAAACAACTCCAAACAAAACTTAAAAACAGCAAAACCAAACCTAGAGCTAATGATAATCTGTTATAAACAAAAAACAACTCCAAACAAAACTTAAAAACATCAAAACCAAACCTAGAGCTAATGATAATCTGTTATAAACAAAAAACAACTCCAAACAAAACTTAAAAACAGCAAAACCAAACCTAGAGCTAATGATAATCTGTTATAAACAAAAACAACTCCAAACAAAACTTAAAACAACAAAACCAAACCTAGAGCTAATGATAATCTGTTATAAACAAAAACAACTCCAAACAAAACTTAAAAAACAGCAAAACCAAACCTAGAGCTAATGATAATCTGTTATAAACAAAAACAACTCCAAACAAATCTTAAAAACAGCAAAACCAAACCTAGAGCTAATGATAATCTGTTATAAACAAAAACAACTCCAAACAAAACTTAAAAACATCAAAACCAAACCTAGAGCTAATGATAATCTGTTATAAACAAAAAACAACTCCAAACATAACCTAGAGCTAATGAAAATCTGTTATAAACAAAAATAATCCAAACAAAACTTAAAAAAACAGCAAAACCAAACCTAGAGCTAATGATAATCTGTTATAAACAAAAACAACTCCAAACAAAACTTAAAAAAACAGCAAAACCAAACCTAGAGCTAATGATAATCTGTTATAAACAAAAACAACTCCAAACAAAACTTAAAAACATCAAAACCAAACCTAGAGCTAATGATAATCTGTTATAAACAAAAAACAACTCCAAACAAAACTTAAAACAGCAGAGCTAATGATAATCTGTTATAAACAAAAACAAGTCCAAACAAAACTTAAAAACAGCAAAACCAAACCTAGAGCTAATGATAATCTGTTATAAACAAAAAAAACTCCAAACAAAATTTAAAAACAGCAAAACCAAACCTAGAGCTAATGATAATCTGTTATAAACAAAAACAACTCCAAACAAAAACTTAAAAACATCAAAACCAAACCTAGAGCTAATGATAATCTGTTATAAACAAAAACAACTCCAAACAAAACTTAAAACAGCAAAACCAAACCTAGAGCTAATGATAATCTGTTATAAACAAAAACAACTCCAAACAAAACTTAAAAACATAAAACCAAACCTAGAGCAAAACTAATGATAATCTGTTATAAACAAAAACAACTCCAAACAAAACTTAAAAACAGCAAAACCAAACCTAGAGCTAATGATAATCTGTTATAAACAAAAACAACTCCAAACAAAACTTAAAAACAGCAAAACCAAACCTAGAGCTAATGATAATCTGTTATAAACAAAAACAACTCCAAACAAAACTTAAAAACATCAAAACCAAACCTAGAGCTAATGATAATCTGTTATAAACAAAAACAACTCCAAACAAAACTTAAAACAGCAAAACCAAACCTAGAGCTAATGATAATCTGTTATAAACAAAAACAACTCCAAACAAAACTTAAAAACAGCAAAACCAAACCTAGAGCTAATGATAATCTGTTATAAACAAAAACAACTCCAAACAAAACTTAAAACAGCAAAACCAAACCTAGAGCTAATGATAATCTGTTATAAACAAAAACAAGTCCAAACAAAACTTAAAAAACAGCAAAACCAAACCTAGAGCTAATGATAATCTGTTATAAACAAAAACAACTCCAAACAAAACTTAAAAAACAACAAAACCAAACCTAGAGCTAATGATAATCTGTTATAAACAAAAACAACTCCAAACAAAACTATAAACAAAAACAACTCCAAACAAAACAAAACCAAACCTAGAGCTAATGATAATCTGTTATAAACAAAAACAACTCCAAACAAAACTTAAAAACAGCAAAACCAAACCTAGAGCTAATGATAATCTGTTATAAACAAAAACAACTCCAAACAAAACTTAAAAACAGCAAAACCAAACCTAGAGCTAATGATAATCTGTTATAAACAAAAACAACTCCAAACAAAACTTAAAAACATCAAAACCAAACCTAGAGCTAATGATAATCTGTTATAAACAAAAACAACTCCAAACATAACCTAGAGCTAATGATAATCTGTTATAAACAAAAACAAGTCCAAACAAAACTTAAAAACAGCAAAACCAAACCTAGAGCTAATGATAATCTGTTATAAACAAAAACAACTCCAAACAAAACTTAAAAAACAACAAAACCAAACCTAGAGCTAATGATAATCTGTTATAAACAAAACAACTCCAAACAAAACTTAAAAACAAAAACCAAACCTAGAGCTAATGATAATCTGTTATAAACAAAAACAACTCCAAACAAAACTTAGAAAACATAAAAACCAAACCTAGAGCTAATGATAATCTGTTATAAACAAAAAACAACTCCAAACAAAACTTAAAAAACAGCAAAACCAAACCTAGAGCTAATGATAATCTGTTATAAACAAAAACAACTCCAAACAAAACTTAAAAACATCAAAACCAAACCTAGAGCTAATGATAATCTGTTATAAACAAAAACAACTCCAAACAAAACTTAAAACATCAAAACCAAACCTAGAGCTAATGATAATCTGTTATAAACACAAACACCTCCAAACAAAACTTAAAAAACAGCAAAACCAAACCTAGAGCTAATGATAATCTGTTATAAACAAAAACAACTCCAAACAAAACTTAAAAAACAGCAAAACCAAACCTAGAGCTAATGATAATCTGTTATAAACAAAAACAACTCCAAACAAAACTTAAAAACAGCAAAACCAAACCTAGAGCTAATGATAATCTGTTATAAACAAAAACAACTCCAAACAAAACTTAAAAAACAGCAAAACCAAACCTAGAGCTAATGATAATCTGTTATAAACAAAAAACTCCAAACAACTCCAAACAAAACTTAAAAACAGCAAAACCAAACCTAGAGCTAATGATAATCTGTTATAAACAAAAACAACTCCAAACAAAACTTAAAAACAGCAAAACCAAACCTAGAGCTAATGATAATCTGTTATAAACAAAAACAACTCCAAACAAAACTTAAAAACAGCAAAACCAAACCTAGAGCTAATGATAATCTGTTATAAACAAAAAACAACTCCAAACAAAACTTAAAAACAGCAAAACCAAACCTAGAGCTAATGATAATCTGTTATAAACAAAAACAACTCCAAACAAAACTTAAAACATCAAAACCAAACCTAGAGCTAATGATAATCTGTTATAAACAAAAACAACTCCAAACAAAACTTAAAAACAGCAAAACCAAACCTAGAGCTAATGATAATCTGTTATAAACAAAAACAACTCCAAACAAAACCTAGAGCTAATGAAAATCTGTTAAAACAAAAACAAGCTAAAAAAACCAAAAAACCTAATGATAATCTGTTATAAACAAAAACAACTCCAAACAAAACTTAAAAACAGCAAAACCAAACCTAGAGCTAATGATAATCTGTTATAAACAAAAACAACTCCAAACAAAACTAAAAAACAGCAAAACCAAACCTAGAGCTAATGATAATCTGTTATAAACAAAAACAACTCCAAACAAAACTTAAAAACAGCAAAACCAAACCTAGAGCTAATGATAATCTGTTATAAACAAAAACAACTCCAAACAAAACTTAAAACAGCAAAACCAAACCTAGAGCTAATGATAATCTGTTATAAACAAAAACAACTCCAAACAAAACTTAAAAACAGCAAAACCAAACCTAGAGCTAATGATAATCTGTTATAAACAAAAACAACTCCAAACAAAACTTAAAAACATCAAAACCAAACCTAGAGCTAATGATAATCTGTTATAAACAAAAAACAACTCCAAACATAACCTAGAGCTAATGATAATCTGTTATAAACAAAAACAAGTCCAAACAAAACTTAAAACAGCAAAACCAAACCTAGAGCTAATGATAATCTGTTATAAACAAAAACAACTCCAAACAAAACTTAAAAACAGCAAAACCAAACCTAGAGCTAATGATAATCTGTTATAAACAAAAAAAACAAAACTCCAAACAAAACTTAAAAAACTTAAAACATCAAAACCAAACCTAGAGCTAATGATAATCTGTTATAAACAAAAACAACTCCAAACAAAACTTAAAAACAGCAAAACCAAACCTAGAGCTAATGATAATCTGTTATAAACAAAAACAACTCCAAACAAAACTTAAAAACAGCAAAACCAAACCTAGAGCTAATGATAATCTGTTATAAACAAAAACAACTCCAAACAAAACTTAAAAAACAGCAAAACCAAACCTAGAGCTAATGATAATCTGTTATAAACAAAAACAACTCCAAACAAAACTTAAAACAGCAAAACCAAACCTAGAGCTAATGATAATCTGTTATAAACAAAAACAACTCCAAACAAAACTTAAAAACAGCAAAACCAAACCTAGAGCTAATGATAATCTGTTATAAACAAAAACAACTCCAAACAAAAACTTAAAAACATCAAAACCAAACCTAGAGCTAATGATAATCTGTTATAAACAAAAACAACTCCAAACAAAACTTAAAACAGCAAAACCAAACCTAGAGCTAATGATAATCTGTTATAAACAAAAAACAACTCCAAACAAAACTTAAAAACAGCAAAACCAAACCTAGAGCTAATGATAATCTGTTATAAACAAAAAACAACTCCAAACAAAACTTAAAACAGCAAAACCAAACCTAGAGCTAATGATAATCTGTTATAAACAAAAACAACTCCAAACAAAACTTAAAAACATCAAAACCAAACCTAGAGCTAATGATAATCTGTTATAAACAAAAACAACTCCAAACAAAACTTAAAAAACAGCAAAACCAAACCTAGAGCTAATGATAATCTGTTATAAACAAAAACAACTCCAAACAAAACTTAAAACATCAAAACCAAACCTAGAGCTAATGATAATCTGTTATAAACAAAAACAACTCCAAACATAACCTAGAGCTAATGATAATCTGTTATAAACAAAAACAAGTCCAAACAAAACTTAAAAACAGCAAAACCAAACCTAGAGCTAATGATAATCTGTTATAAACAAAAACAACTCCAAACAAAACTTAAAACAGCAAAACCAAACCTAGAGCTAATGATAATCTGTTATAAACAAAAACAACTCCAAACAAAACTTAAAAAACATCAAAACCAAACCTAGAGCTAATGATAATCTGTTATAAACAAAAACAACTCCAAACAAAACTTAAAACAGCAAAACCAAACCTAGAGCTAATGATAATCTGTTATAAACAAAAACAAGTCCAAACAAAACTTAAAAACAGCAAAACCAAACCTAGAGCTAATGATAATCTGTTATAAACAAAAACAACTCCAAACAAAACTTAAAAACAGCAAAACCAAACCTAGAGCTAATGATAATCTGTTATAAACAAAAAACAACCAAACAAAACTTAAAAACAGCAAAACCAAACCTAGAGCTAATGATAATCTGTTATAAACAAAAACAACTCCAAACAAAACTTAAAAAAATCATAAACAAAAACAAAACCAAACCTAGAGCTAATGATAATCTGTTATAAACAAAACAACTCCAAACAAAACTTAAAAACAGCAAAACCAAACCTAGAGCTAATGATAATCTGTTATAAACAAAAACAACTCCAAACAAAACTTAAAAACAGCAAAACCAAACCTAGAGCTAATGATAATCTGTTATAAACAAAAACAACTCCAAACAAAACTTAAAAAACAAAAACCAAACCTAGAGCTAATGATAATCTGTTATAAACAAAAACAACTCCAAACAAAACTTAAAAACAGCAAAACCAAACCTAGAGCTAATGATAATCTGTTATAAACAAAAACAAGTCCAAACAAAACTTAAAAAAAGCAAAACCAAACCTAGAGCTAATGATAATCTGTTATAAACAAAAACAACTCCAAACAAAACTTAAAACATCAAAACCAAACCTAGAGCTAATGATAATCTGTTATAAACAAAAACAACTCCAAACAAAACTTAAAACAGCAAAACCAAACCTAGAGCTAATGATAATCTGTTATAAACAAAAACAACTCCAAACAAAACTTAAAAAACAGCAAAACCAAACCTAGAGCTAATGATAATCTGTTATAAACAAAAACACCTCCAAACAAAAACTTAAAAAACATCAAAACCAAACCTAGGGCTAAGGATAATCTGTTATAAACAAAAACAACTCCAAACAAAAACTTAAAAACATCAAAACCAAACCTAGAGCTAATGATAATCTGTTATAAACAAAAACAACTCCAAACAAAACTTAAAACATCAAAACCAAACCTAGAGCTAATGATAATCTGTTATAAACAAAAACAAGTCCAAACAAAACTTAAAAAAGCAAAACCACCAAACCTAGAGCTAATGATAATCTGTTATAAACAAAAACAACTCCAAACAAAACTTAAAAACAGCAAAACCAAACCTAGAGCTAATGATAATCTGTTATAAACAAAAACACCTCCAAACAAAAACTTAAAAAACATCAAAACCAAACCTAGAGCTAATGATAATCTGTTATAAACAAAAACAACTCCAAACAAAACTTAAAAACAGCAAAACCAAACCTAGAGCTAATGATAATCTGTTATAAACAAAAACAACTCCAAACAAAAACTTAAAAACATCAAAACCAAACCTAGAGCTAATGATAATCTGTTATAAACAAAAAAACAACTCCAAACATAACCTAGAGCTAATGATAATCTGTTATAAACAAAAACAAGTCCAAACAAAACTTAAAAAACAGCAAAACCAAACCTAGAGCTAATGATAATCTGTTATAAACAAAAACAACTCCAAACAAAACTTAAAAAACAGCAAAACCAAACCTAGAGCTAATGATAATCTGTTATAAACAAAAACAACTCCAAACAAAACTTAAAAACAAACAAAACTCAAAACCAAACCTAGAGCTAATGATAATCTGTTATAAACAAAAACAACTCCAAACAAAACTTAAAACAGCAAAACCAAACCTAGAGCTAATGATAATCTGTTATAAACAAAAAACAACTCCAAACAAAACTTAAAAACATCAAAACCAAACCTAGAGCTAATGATAATCTGTTATAAACAAAACAACTCCAAACAAAACTTAAAAACAGCAAAACCAAACCTAGAGCTAATGATAATCTGTTATAAACAAAAAACAACTCCAAACAAAACTTAAAAACAGCAAAACCAAACCTAGAGCTAATGATAATCTGTTATAAACAAAAAACAACTCCAAACAAAACTTAAAAAACAGCAAAACCAAACCTAGAGCTAATGATAATCTGTTATAAACAAAAAAAACTCCAAACAAAACTTAAAAACATCAAAACCAAACCTAGAGCTAATGATAATCTGTTATAAACAAAAACAACTCCAAACAAAAACTTAAAAACATCAAAACCAAACCTAGAGCTAATGATAATCTGTTATAAACAAAAACAACTCCAAACAAAACTTAAAACAGCAAAACCAAACCTAGAGCTAATGATAATCTGTTATAAACAAAAAACAACTCCAAACAAAACTTAAAAAACAGCAAAACCAAACCTAGAGCTAATGATAATCTGTTATAAACAAAAACAACTCCAAACAAAACTTAAAAACATCAAAACCAAACCTAGAGCTAATGATAATCTGTTATAAACAAAAACAACTCCAAACAAAACTTAAAAACAGCAAAACCAAACCTAGAGCTAATGATAATCTGTTATAAACAAAAACAACTCCAAACAAAAACTTAAAAACATCAAAACCAAACCTAGAGCTAATGATAATCTGTTATAAACAAAAACAACTCCAAACAAAAACTTAAAACATCAAAACCAAACCTAGAGCTAATGATAATCTGTTATAAACAAAAACAAGTCCAAACAAAACTTAAAAACAGCAAAACCAAACCTAGAGCTAATGATAATCTGTTATAAACAAAAACAACTCCAAACAAAACTTAAAAACAGCAAAACCAAACCTAGAGCTAATGATAATCTGTTATAAACAAAACACAACTCCAAACAAAACTTAAAACATCAAAACCAAACCTAGAGCTAATGATAATCTGTTATAAACAAAAACAACTCCAAACAAAACTTAAAAACATCAAAACCAAACCTAGAGCTAATGATAATCTGTTATAAACAAAAACAACTCCAAACAAAACTTAAAAACAGCAAAACCAAACCTAGAGCTAATGATAATCTGTTATAAACAAAAACAACTCCAAACAAAAACTTAAAAACATCAAAACCAAACCTAGAGCTAATGATAATCTGTTATAAACAAAAACAACTCCAAACAAAACTTAAAAACATCAAAACCAAACCTAGAGCTAATGATAATCTGTTATAAACAAAAACAACTCCAAACAAAACTTAAAACAGCAAAACCAAACCTAGAGCTAATGATAATCTGTTATAAACAAAAACAACTCCAAACAAAACTTAAAACAGCAAAACCAAACCTAGAGCTAATGATAATCTGTTATAAACAAAAACAACTCCAAACAAAACTTAAAAACAGCAAAACCAAACCTAGAGCTAATGATAATCTGTTATAAACAAAAACAACTCCAAACAAAACTTAAAAACAGCAAAACCAAACCTAGAGCTAATGATAATCTGTTATAAACAAAAACAACTCCAAACAAAACTTAAAAACAGCAAAACCAAACCTAGAGCTAATGATAATCTGTTATAAACAAAAAACAACTCCAAACAAAACTTAAAAACAGCAAAACCAAACCTAGAGCTAATGATAATCTGTTATAAACAAAAACAACTCCAAACAAAACTTAAAACATCAAAACCAAACCTAGAGCTAATGATAATCTGTTATAAACAAAAACAACTCCAAACAAAACTTAAAAACAGCAAAACCAAACCTAGAGCTAATGATAATCTGTTATAAACAAAAACAACTCCAAACAAAACTTAAAAAACAGCAAAACCAAACCTAGAGCTAATGATAATCTGTTATAAACAAAAACAACTCCAAACAAAACTTAAAACAGCAAAACCAAACCTAGAGCTAATGATAATCTGTTATAAACAAAAACAACTCCAAACAAAACTTAAAAAACAAAAACCAAACCTAGAGCTAATGATAATCTGTTATAAACAAAAAACAACTCCAAACAAAACTTAAAAAACAGCAAAACCAAACCTAGAGCTAATGATAATCTGTTATAAACAAAAACAACTCCAAACAAAACTTAAAAACAGCAAAACCAAACCTAGAGCTAATGATAATCTGTTATAAACAAAAACAACTCCAAACAAAACTTAAAAACATCAAAACCAAACCTAGAGCTAATGATAATCTGTTATAAACAAAAAACAACTCCAAACAAAACTTAAAAACAGCAAAACCAAACCTAGAGCTAATGATAATCTGTTATAAACAAAAACAACTCCAAACAAAACTTAAAAAACAGCAAAACCAAACCTAGAGCTAATGATAATCTGTTATAAACAAAAACAACTCCAAACAAAACTTAAAAACAACAAAACCAAACCTAGAGCTAATGATAATCTGTTATAAACAAAAACAACTCCAAACAAAACTTAAAAACATCAAAACCAAACCTAGAGCTAATGATAATCTGTTATAAACAAAAACAACTCCAAACAAAAACTTAAAAACATCAAAACCAAACCTAGAGCTAATGATAATCTGTTATAAACAAAAACAACTCCAAACAAAACTTAAAAACATCAAAACCAAACCTAGAGCTAATAATCTGTTATAAACAAAAACAACTCCAAACATAACCTAGAGCTAATGATAATCTGTTATAAACAAAAACAACTCCAAACAAAACTTAAAAACAGCAAAACCAAACCTAGAGCTAATGATAATCTGTTATAAACAAAAACAACTCCAAACAAAACTTAAAAACAGCAAAACCAAACCTAGAGCTAATGATAATCTGTTATAAACAAAAACAACTCCAAACAAAACTTAAAACATCAAAACCAAACCTAGAGCTAATGATAATCTGTTATAAACAAAAACAACTCCAAACATAACCTAGAGCTAATGATAATCTGTTATAAACAAAAACAAGTCCAAACAAAACTTAAAAACAGCAAAACCAAACCTAGAGCTAATGATAATCTGTTATAAACAAAAACAACTCCAAACAAAACTTAAAAACAGCAAAACCAAACCTAGAGCTAATGATAATCTGTTATAAACAAAAACAACTCCAAACAAAACTTAAAAACATCAAAACCAAACCTAGAGCTAATGATAATCTGTTATAAACAAAAACAACTCCAAACAAAACTTAAAACATCAAAACCAAACCTAGAGCTAATGATAATCTGTTATAAACAAAAAACAACTCCAAACAAAACTTAAAAAACAGCAAAACCAAACCTAGAGCTAATGATAATCTGTTATAAACAAAACAACTCCAAACAAAACTTAAAACAGCAAAACCAAACCTAGAGCTAATGATAATCTGTTATAAACAAAAACAACTCCAAACAAAACTTAAAAACATCAAAACCAAACCTAGAGCTAATGATAATCTGTTATAAACAAAAACAACTCCAAACAAAACTTAAAACAGCAAAACCAAACCTAGAGCTAATGATAATCTGTTATAAACAAAAACAACTCCAAACAAAACTTAAAAACAGCAAAACCAAACCTAGAGCTAATGATAATCTGTTATAAACAAAAACAACTCCAAACAAAACTTAAAAACAGCAAAACCAAACCTAGAGCTAATGATAATCTGTTATAAACAAAAAACAACTCCAAACAAAACTTAAAAACAGCAAAACCAAACCTAGAGCTAATGATAATCTGTTATAAACAAAAACAACTCCAAACAAAAACTTAAAAACATCAAAACCAAACCTAGAGCTAATGATAATCTGTTATAAACAAAAACAACTCCAAACAAAACTTAAAACATCAAAACCAAACCTAGAGCTAATGATAATCTGTTATAAACAAAAACAACTCCAAACAAAACTTAAAAACATCAAAACCAAACCTAGAGCTAATGATAATCTGTTATAAACAAAAAACAACTCCAAACAAAACTTAAAAAACAGCAAAACCAAACCTAGAGCTAATGATAATCTGTTATAAACAAAAACAACTCCAAACAAAACTTAAAAAACAGCAAAACCAAACCTAGAGCTAATGATAATCTGTTATAAACAAAAACAACTCCAAACAAAACTTAAAAACATCAAAACCAAACCTAGAGCTAATGATAATCTGTTATAAACAAAAACAACTCCAAACAAAACTTAAAAACAGCAAAACCAAACCTAGAGCTAATGATAATCTGTTATAAACAAAAACAACTCCAAACAAAACTTAAAAACAGCAAAACCAAACCTAGAGCTAATGATAATCTGTTATAAACAAAAACAACTCCAAACAAAACTTAAAAAAACATCAAAACCAAACCTAGAGCTAATGATAATCTGTTATAAACAAAAACAACTCCAAACAAAACTTAAAACAGCAAAACCAAACCTAGAGCTAATGATAATCTGTTATAAACAAAAACAACTCCAAACAAAACTTAAAAACAGCAAAACCAAACCTAGAGCTAATGATAATCTGTTATAAACAAAAACACCTCCAAACAAAAACTTAAAAACATCAAAACCAAACCTAGAGCTAATGATAATCTGTTATAAACAAAAAAACAACTCCAAACAAAACTTAAAAACATCAAAACCAAACCTAGAGCTAATGATAATCTGTTATAAACAAAACAACTCCAAACAAAACCTAGAGCTAATGATAATGTTATAAACAAAAACAACTCAAAACCCAAACCTAGAGCTAATGATAATCTGTTATAAACAAAAACAACTCCAAACAAAACTTAAAAAACAGCAAAACCAAACCTAGAGCTAATGATAATCTGTTATAAACAAAAAACAACTCCAAACAAAACTTAAAAACAGCAAAACCAAACCTAGAGCTAATGATAATCTGTTATAAACAAAAACAACTCCAAACAAAACTTAAAACAGCAAAACCAAACCTAGAGCTAATGATAATCTGTTATAAACAAAAACAAGTCCAAACAAAACTTAAAAAAACAGCAAAACCAAACCTAGAGCTAATGATAATCTGTTATAAACAAAAACAACTCCAAACAAAACTTAAAACAGCAAAACCAAACCTAGAGCTAATGATAATCTGTTATAAACAAAAACAACTCCAAACAAAACTTAAAAACAGCAAAACCAAACCTAGAGCTAATGATAATCTGTTATAAACAAAAACAACTCCAAACAAAACTTAAAAACAGCAAAACCAAACCTAGAGCTAATGATAATCTGTTATAAACAAAAACTCCAAACAGAGCTAATGAAAATCTGTTATAAACAAAAACAAAAACAAAACTTAAAAACATCAAAACCAAACCTAGAGCTAATGATAATCTGTTATAAACAAAAACAACTCCAAACAAAACTTAAAAAACAGCAAAACCAAACCTAGAGCTAATGATAATCTGTTATAAACAAAAACAACTCCAAACAAAACTTAAAAAACAGCAAAACCAAACCTAGAGCTAATGATAATCTGTTATAAACAAAAACAACTCCAAACAAAACTTAAAAACAGCAAAACCAAACCTAGAGCTAATGATAATCTGTTATAAACAAAAACAACTCCAAACAAAACTTAAAAACAGCAAAACCAAACCTAGAGCTAATGATAATCTGTTATAAACAAAAACAACTCCAAACAAAACTTAAAAACATCAAAACCAAACCTAGAGCTAATGATAATCTGTTATAAACAAAAACAACTCCAAACAAAAACTTAAAAACATCAAAACCAAACCTAGAGCTAATGATAATCTGTTATAAACAAAAACAACTCCAAACATAACCTAGAGCTAATGATAATCTGTTATAAACAAAAACAAGTCCAAACAAAACTTAAAAACAGCAAAAACAAACCTAGAGCTAATGATAATCTGTTATAAACAAAAACAACTCCAAACAAAACTTAAAAAACAGCAAAACCAAACCTAGAGCTAATGATAATCTGTTATAAACAAAAACAACTCCAAACAAAACTTAAAAACATCAAAACCAAACCTAGAGCTAATGATAATCTGTTATAAACAAAAACAACTCCAAACAAAACTTAAAAACAGCAAAACCAAACCTAGAGCTAATGATAATCTGTTATAAACAAAAAACTCCAACTCCAAACAAAACTTAAAACATCAAAACCAAACCTAGAGCTAATGATAATCTGTTATAAACAAAAACAACTCCAAACAAAACTTAAAAACAGCAAAACCAAACCTAGAGCTAATGATAATCTGTTATAAACAAAAACAACTCCAAACAAAACTTAAAACATCAAAACCAAACCTAGAGCTAATGATAATCTGTTATAAACAAAAAACAACTCCAAACAAAACTTAAAACAGCAAAACCAAACCTAGAGCTAATGATAATCTGTTATAAACAAAAACAACTCCAAACAAAACTTAAAAACATCAAAACCAAACCTAGAGCTAATGATAATCTGTTATAAACAAAAACAACTCCAAACAAAACTTAAAAACAGCAAAACCAAACCTAGAGCTAATGATAATCTGTTATAAAAAAAAACAACTCCAAACAAATGATAATCTGTTAAAAAAAAACAACTCCAAACAAAACTCAAAACCAAACCTAGAGCTAATGATAATCTGTTATAAACAAAAACAACTCCAAACAAAACTTAAAAACAGCAAAACCAAACCTAGAGCTAATGATAATCTGTTATAAACAAAAAACAACTCCAAACAAAACTTAAAAACAGCAAAACCAAACCTAGAGCTAATGATAATCTGTTATAAACAAAAACAACTCCAAACAAAACTTAAAACAGCAAAACCAAACCTAGAGCTAATGATAATCTGTTATAAACAAAAACAACTCCAAACAAAACTTAAAACATCAAAACCAAACCTAGAGCTAATGATAATCTGTTATAAACAAAAACAACTCCAAACAAAACTTAAAACACAAAAACCAAACCTAGAGCTAATGATAATCTGTTATAAACAAAAACAAGTCCAAACAAAACTTAAAAAAAAACAGCAAAACCAAACCTAGAGCTAATGATAATCTGTTATAAACAAAAACAACTCCAAACAAAACTTAAAAACAGCAAAACCAAACCTAGAGCTAATGATAATCTGTTATAAACAAAAACAACTCCAAACAAAAACTTAAAAACATCAAAACCAAACCTAGAGCTAATGATAATCTGTTATAAACAAAAACAACTCCAAACAAAAACTTAAAAACATCAAAACCAAACCTAGAGCTAATGATAATCTGTTATAAACAAAAACAAGTCCAAACAAAACTTAAAAACATCAAAACCAAACCTAGAGCTAATGATAATCTGTTATAAACAAAAACAACTCCAAACAAAATTTGAAAACAGCGAAACCAAACCTAGAGCTAATGATAATCTGTTATAAACAAAAACAACTCCAAACAAAACTTAAAAAAACATCAAAACCAAACCTAGAGCTAATGATAATCTGTTATAAACAAAAACAACTCCAAACAAAACTTAAAAACAGCAAAACCAAACCTAGAGCTAATGATAATCTGTTATAAACAAAAACAACTCCAAACAAAACTTAAAAAACAGCAAAACCAAACCTAGAGCTAATGATAATCTGTTATAAACAAAAACAACTCCAAACAAAACTTAAAAACATCAAAACCAAACCTAGAGCTAATGATAATCTGTTATAAACAAAAACAACAAACAAAACTTAAAAACATCAAAACCAAACCTAGAGCTAATGATAATCTGTTATAAACAAAAACAAAACCTAGAGCAAAAATCTGTTATAAACAAAAAAAAAAACTTAAACTAGAGCTAATGATAATCTGTTATAAACAAAAAACAACTCCAAACAAAACTTAAAAAAAGCAAAAAACCAAACCTAGAGCTAATGATAATCTGTTATAAACAAAAACAACTACAAACAAAACTTAAAAACAGCAAAACCAAACCTAGAGCTAATGATAATCTGTTATAAACAAAAACAACTCCAAACAAAACTTAAAACAGCAAAACCAAACCTAGAGCTAATGATAATCTGTTATAAACAAAAACAAGTCCAAACAAAACTTAAAAACAGCAAAACCAAACCTAGAGCTAATGATAATCTGTTATAAACAAAAACAACTCCAAACAAAACTTAAAAACAGCAAAACCAAACCTAGAGCTAATGATAATCTGTTATAAACAAAAACAACTCCAAACAAAACTTGAAAACAGCGAAACCAAACCTAGAGCTAATGATAATCTGTTATAAACAAAAACAACTCCAAACAAAACTTAAAAACAGCAAAACCAAACCTAGAGCTAATGATAATCTGTTATAAACAAAAACAACTCCAAACAAAACCTAGAGCTAATGAAAATCTGTTATAAACAAAAACAAGCCCAAACAAAACTTAAAAACATCAAAACCAAACCTAGAGCTAATGATAATCTGTTATAAACAAAAACAACTCCAAACAAAACTTAAAAACAGCAAAACCAAACCTAGAGCTAATGATAATCTGTTATAAACAAAAACAACTCCAAACAAAACTTAAAAACAGCAAAACCAAACCTAGAGCTAATGATAATCTGTTATAAACAAAAACAAGTCCAAACAAAACTTAAAAACAACAAAACCAAACCTAGAGCTAATGATAATCTGTTATAAACAAAAACAACTCCAAACAAAACTTAAAAAACAGCAAAACCAAACCTAGAGCTAATGATAATCTGTTATAAACAAAAACAACTCCAAACAAAAACTTAAAAACATCAAAACCAAACCTAGAGCTAATGATAATCTGTTATAAACAAAAACAACTCCAAACAAAAACTTAAAAACATCAAAACCAAACCTAGAGCTAATGATAATCTGTTATAAACAAAAACAACTCCAAACATAACCTAGAGCTAATGAAAATCTGTTATAAACAAAAACAAGTACAAACAAAACTTAAAAACAGCAAAACCAAACCTAGAGCTAATGATAATCTGTTATAAACAAAAACAACTCCAAACAAAACTTAAAAACAGCAAAACCAAACCTAGAGCTAATGATAATCTGTTATAAACAAAAAACAACTCCAAACAAAACTTAAAAACATCAAAACCAAACCTAGAGCTAATGATAATCTGTTATAAACAAAAACAACTCCAAACAAAACTTAAAAAACAGCAAAACCAAACCTAGAGCTAATGATAATCTGTTATAAACAAAAACAACTCCAAACAAAAACTTAAAAACATCAAAACCAAACCTAGAGCTAATGATAATCTGTTATAAACAAAAACAACTCCAAACATAACCTAGAGCTAATGATAATCTGTTATAAACAAAAACAAGTCCAAACAAAACTTAAAAACAGCAAAACCAAACCTAGAGCTAATGATAATCTGTTATAAACAAAAACAACTCCAAACAAAACTTAAAAACAGCAAAACCAAACCTAGAGCTAATGATAATCTGTTATAAACAAAAAACAACTCCAAACAAAACTTAAAACATCAAAAACCAAACCTAGAGCTAATGATAATCTGTTATAAACAAAAACAACTCCAAACAAAACTTAAAAACATAAACAAAACCAAACCTAGAGCTAATGATAATCTGTTATAAACAAAAACAACTCCAAACAAAACTTAAAAACATCAAAACCAAACCTAGAGCTAATGATAATCTGTTATAAACAAAAACAACTCCAAACAAAACTTAAAAAACAGCAAAACCAAACCTAGAGCTAATGATAATCTGTTATAAACAAAAACAACTCCAAACAAAACTTAAAACATCAAAACCAAACCTAGAGCTAATGATAATCTGTTATAAACAAAAACAACTCCAAACAAAACTTAAAAACAAAAACCAAACCTAGAGCTAATGATAATCTGTTATAAACAAAAACAACTCCAAACAAAACTTAAAAACATCAAAACCAAACCTAGAGCTAATGATAATCTGTTATAAACAAAAACAAGTCCAAACAAAACTTAAAAAACAGCAAAACCAAACCTAGAGCTAATGATAATCTGTTATAAACAAAAACAACTCCAAACAAAACTTAAAAACATCAAAACCAAACCTAGAGCTAATGATAATCTGTTATAAACAAAAACAACAACTTAAAACAGCAAACATAACCTAGAGCTAATGATAATCTGTTATAAACAAAAACAAGTCCAAACAAAACTTAAAAACAGCAAAACCAAACCTAGAGCTAATGATAATCTGTTATAAACAAAAACAACTCCAAACAAAACTTAAAAACAGCAAAACCAAACCTAGAGCTAATGATAATCTGTTATAAACAAAAACAACTCCAAACAAAAACTTAAAAACATCAAAACCAAACCTAGAGCTAATGATAATCTGTTATAAACAAAAACAACTCCAAACAAAACTTAAAACATCAAAACCAAACCTAGAGCTAATGATAATCTGTTATAAACAAAAACAACTCCAAACAAAAACTTAAAAACATCAAAACCAAACCTAGAGCTAATGATAATCTGTTATAAACAAAAACAAGTCCAAACAAAACTTAAAAACAGCAAAACCAAACCTAGAGCTAATGATAATCTGTTATAAACAAAAACAACTCCAAACAAAACTTAAAAACATCAAAACCAAACCTAGAGCTAATGATAATCTGTTATAAACAAAAACAACTCCAAACATAACCTAGAGCTAATGATAATCTGTTATAAACAAAAACAAGTCCAAACAAAACTTAAAAACAGCAAAACCAAACCTAGAGCTAATGATAATCTGTTATAAACAAAAACAACTCCAAACAAAACTTAAAACAGCAAAACCAAACCTAGAGCTAATGATAATCTGTTATAAACAAAAACAACTCCAAACAAAACTTAAAAAACATCAAAACCAAACCTAGAGCTAATGATAATCTGTTATAAACAAAAACAACTCCAAACAAAACTTAAAACATCAAAACCAAACCTAGAGCTAATGATAATCTGTTATAAACAAAAACAAGTCCAAACAAAACTTAAAACAGCAAAACCAAACCTAGAGCTAATGATAATCTGTTATAAACAAAAACAACTCCAAACAAAAACTTAAAAACATCAAAACCAAACCTAGAGCTAATGATAATCTGTTATAAACAAAAACAAAAAACAACTTAAAACAAACCTAGAGCTAATGATAATCTGTTATAAACAAAAACAACTCCAAACAAAACTTAAAAACAGCAAAACCAAACCTAGAGCTAATGATAATCTGTTATAAACAAAAACAACTCCAAACAAAAACTTAAAAACATCAAAACCAAACCTAGAGCTAATGATAATCTGTTATAAACAAAAACAACTCCAAACAAAAACTTAAAAACATCAAAACCAAACCTAGAGCTAATGATAATCTGTTATAAACAAAAACAACTCCAAACAAAACCTAGAGCTAATGATAATCTGTTATAAACAAAAACAACTCCAAACAAAACTTAAAAAACAGCAAAACCAAACCTAGAGCTAATGATAATCTGTTATAAACAAAAACAACTCCAAACAAAACTTAAAACAGCAAAACCAAACCTAGAGCTAATGATAATCTGTTATAAACAAAAACAACTCCAAACAAAACTTAAAACACAGCAAAACCAAACCTAGAGCTAATGATAATCTGTTATAAACAAAAACAACTCCAAACAAAACTTAAAAACAGCAAAACCAAACCTAGAGCTAATGATAATCTGTTATAAACAAAAACAACTCCAAACAAAACTTAAAAACAGCAAAACCAAACCTAGAGCTAATGATAATCTGTTATAAACAAAAACAACTCCAAACAAAACTTAAAACAGCAAAACCAAACCTAGAGCTAATGATAATCTGTTATAAACAAAAACAACTCCAAACAAAACTTAAAAACAGCAAAACCAAACCTAGAGCTAATGATAATCTGTTATAAACAAAAACAACTCCAAACAAAACTTAAAAACAGCAAAACCAAACCTAGAGCTAATGATAATCTGTTATAAACAAAAACAACTCCAAACAAAAACTTAAAAACATCAAAACCAAACCTAGAGCTAATGATAATCTGTTATAAACAAAAACAACTCCAAACAAAACTTAAAACATCAAAACCAAACCTAGAGCTAATGATAATCTGTTATAAACAAAAAACAACTCCAAACAAAACTTAAAAACATCAAAACCAAACCTAGAGCTAATGATAATCTGTTATAAACAAAAACAACTCCAAACAAAACTTAAAAACAGCAAAACCAAACCTAGAGCTAATGATAATCTGTTATAAACAAAAACAACTCCAAACAAAACTTAAAACATCAAAACCAAACCTAGAGCTAATGATAATCTGTTATAAACAAAAACAAGTCCAAACAAAACTTAAAAACAGCAAAACCAAACCTAGAGCTAATGATAATCTGTTATAAACAAAAACAACTCCAAACAAAAACTTAAAAACATCAAAACCAAACCTAGAGCTAATGATAATCTGTTATAAACAAAAAAAACAACTCCAAACATAACCTAGAGCTAATGATAATCTGTTATAAACAAAAACAAGTCCAAACAAAACTTAAAAAACAGCAAAACCAAACCTAGAGCTAATGATAATCTGTTATAAACAAAAACAACTCCAAACAAAACTTAAAAACAGCAAAACCAAACCTAGAGCTAATGATAATCTGTTATAAACAAAAACAACTCCAAACAAAACTTAAAAACATCAAAACCAAACCTAGAGCTAATGATAATCTGTTATAAACAAAAAACAACTCCAAACAAAACTTAAAACATCAAAACCAAACCTAGAGCTAATGATAATCTGTTATAAACAAAAACAAGTCCAAACAAAACTTAAAAAAACAGCAAAACCAAACCTAGAGCTAATGATAATCTGTTATAAACAAAAACAACTCCAAACAAAACTTAAAAACATCAAAACCAAACCTAGAGCTAATGATAATCTGTTATAAACAAAAACAACTCCAAACATAACCTAGAGCTAATGATAATCTGTTATAAACAAAAACAACTCCAAACAAAACTTAAAAACAGCAAAACCAAACCTAGAGCTAATGATAATCTGTTATAAACAAAAACAACTCCAAACAAAAACTAAAAAACATCAAAACCAAACCTAGAGCTAATGATAATCTGTTATAAACAAAAACAACTCCAAACAAAACTTAAAAACATCAAAACCAAACCTAGAGCTAATGATAATCTGTTATAAACAAAAACAACTCCAAACAAAACCTAGAGCTAATGAAAATCTGTTATAAACAAAAACAAGTCCAAACAAAACTTAAAAACAGCAAAACCAAACCTAGAGCTAATGATAATCTGTTATAAACAAAAACAACTCCAAACAAAACTTAAAACAGCAAAACCAAACCTAGAGCTAATGATAATCTGTTATAAACAAAAACAACTCCAAACAAAACTTAAAAACAGCAAAACCAAACCTAGAGCTAATGATAATCTGTTATAAACAAAAACAACTCCAAACAAAACTTAAAAACATCAAAACCAAACCTAGAGCTAATGATAATCTGTTATAAACAAAAACAAGTCCAAACAAAACTTAAAAACATCAAAACCAAACCTAGAGCTAATGATAATCTGTTATAAACAAAAACAATCCAACCAAAACTTAAAAACAGCAAAACCAAACATAGAGCTAATGATAATCTGTTATAAACAAAAACAACTCCAAACAAAAACTTAAAAACATCAAAACCAAACCTAGAGCTAATGATAATCTGTTATAAACAAAAACAAGTCCAAACAAAACTTAAAAACAGCAAAACCAAACCTAGAGCTAATGATAATCTGTTATAAACAAAAACAACTCCAAACAAAACTTAAAACATCAAAACCAAACCTAGAGCTAATGATAATCTGTTATAAACAAAAAAAACTCCAAACAAAACTTAAACATAACCTAGAGCTAATGATAATCTGTTATAAACAAAAACAAAAAACTTAAAAACAGCAAAACCAAACCTAGAGCTAATGATAATCTGTTATAAACAAAAACAACTCCAAACAAAACTTAAAACAGCAAAACCAAACCTAGAGCTAATGATAATCTGTTATAAACAAAAAACAACTCCAAACAAAACTTAAAAACATCAAAACCAAACCTAGAGCTAATGATAATCTGTTATAAACAAAAACAACTCCAAACAAAAACTTAAAAACATCAAAACCAAACCTAGAGCTAATGATAATCTGTTATAAACAAAAAACAACTCCAAACAAAACTTAAAAACATCAAAACCAAACCTAGAGCTAATGATAATCTGTTATAAACAAAAACAACTCCAAACAAAACTTAAAAACAGCAAAACCAAACCTAGAGCTAATGATAATCTGTTATAAACAAAAACAACTCCAAACAAAAACTTAAAAACATCAAAACCAAACCTAGAGCTAATGATAATCTGTTATAAACAAAAACAACTCCAAACATAACCTAGAGCTAATGATAATCTGTTATAAACAAAAACAAGTCCAAACAAAACTTAAAAACAGCAAAAACAAACCTAGAGCTAATGATAATCTGTTATAAACAAAACAACTCCAAACAAAACTTAAAACAGCAAAACCAAACCTAGAGCTAATGATAATCTGTTATAAACAAAAACAACTCCAAACAAAACTTAAAAAATCAAAAACCAAACCTAGAGCTAATGATAATCTGTTATAAACAAAAACAAGTCCAAACAAAACTTAAAAACATCAAAACCAAACCTAGAGCTAATGATAATCTGTTATAAACAAAACAACTCCAAACAAAACTTAAAAACAGCAAAACCAAACCTATAACTAATGATAATCTGTTATAAACAAAAACAAGTCCAAACAAAACTTAAAAACATCAAAACCAAACCTAGAGCTAATGATAATCTGTTATAAACAAAAACAACTCCAAACATAACCTAGAGCTAATGATAATCTGTTATAAACAAAAACAACTCCAAACAAAACTTAAAAACAGCAAAACCAAACCTAGAGCTAATGATAATCTGTTATAAACAAAAACAACTCCAAACAAAAACTTAAAAACATCAAAACCAAACCTAGAGCTAATGATAATCTGTTATAAACAAAAACAACTCCAAACAAAACTTAAAAAACATCAAAACCAAACCTAGAGCTAATGATAATCTGTTATAAACAAAAACAACTCCAAACATAACCTAGAGCTAATGATAATCTGTTATAAACAAAAACAAGTCCAAACAAAACTTAAAAACAGCAAAACCAAACCTAGAGCTAATGATAATCTGTTATAAACAAAAACAACTCCAAACAAAACTTAAAACAGCAAAACCAAACCTAGAGCTAATGATAATCTGTTATAAACAAAAACAACTCCAAACAAAACTTAAAACAGCAAAACCAAACCTAGAGCTAATGATAATCTGTTATAAACAAAAACAACTCCAAACAAAACTTAAAAACAGCAAAACCAAACCTAGAGCTAATGATAATCTGTTATAAACAAAAACAACTCCAAACAAAACTTAAAACAGCAAAACCAAACCTAGAGCTAATGATAATCTGTTATAAACAAAAACAACTCCAAACAAAACTTAAAACATCAAAACCAAACCTAGAGCTAATGATAATCTGTTATAAACAAAAACAAGCCCAAACAAAACTTAAAACATCAAAACCAAACCTAGAGCTAATGATAATCTGTTATAAACAAAAACAACTCCAAACAAAACTTAAAACACAGCAAAACCAAACCTAGAGCTAATGATAATCTGTTATAAACAAAAACAACTCCAAACAAAACTTAAAAACATCAAAACCAAACCTAGAGCTAAGGATAATCTGTTATAAACAAAAACAACTCCAAACAAAAACTTAAAAACATCAAAACCAAACCTAGAGCTAATGATAATCTGTTATAAACAAAAACAAGTCCAAACAAAACTTAAAAACATCAAAACCAAACCTAGAGCTAATGATAATCTGTTATAAACAAAAACAACTCCAAACAAAATTTGAAAACAGCGAAACCAAACCTAGAGCTAATGATAATCTGTTATAAACAAAAACAACTCCAAACAAAACTTAAAAACATCAAAACCAAACCTAGAGCTAATGATAATCTGTTATAAACAAAACAAGTCCAAACAAAACTTAAAAACAGCAAAACCAAACCTAGAGCTAATGATAATCTGTTATAAACAAAAACAACTCCAAACAAAACTTAAAACAGCAAAACCAAACCTAGAGCTAATGATAATCTGTTATAAACAAAAAACAACTCCAAACAAAACTTAAAACATCAAAACCAAACCTAGAGCTAATGATAATCTGTTATAAACAAAAACAAGTCCAAACAAAACTTAAAACAGCAAAACCAAACCTAGAGCTAATGATAATCTGTTATAAACAAAAACAACTCCAAACAACTCCAAACAAAAACTTAAAAACATCAAAACCAAACCTAGAGCTAATGATAATCTGTTATAAACAAAAACAACTCCAAACATAACCTAGAGCTAATGATAATCTGTTATAAACAAAAACAAGTCCAAACAAAACTTAAAAACAGCAAAACCAAACCTAGAGCTAATGATAATCTGTTATAAACAAAAACAACTCCAAACAAAACTTAAAAAACAGCAAAACCAAACCTAGAGCTAATGATAATCTGTTATAAACAAAAAACAACTCCAAACAAAAACTTAAAAACATCAAAACCAAACCTAGAGCTAATGATAATCTGTTATAAACAAAAACAAGTCCAAACAAAACTTAAAAAACAGCAAAACCAAACCTAGAGCTAATGATAATCTGTTATAAACAAAAACAACTCCAAACAAAACTTAAAACATCAAAACCAAACCTAGAGCTAATGATAATCTGTTATAAACAAAAAAACAACTCCAAACATAACCTAGAGCTAATGATAATCTGTTATAAACAAAAACAAGTCCAAACAAAACTTAAAAACAGCAAAACCAAACCTAGAGCTAATGATAATCTGTTATAAACAAAAACAACTCCAAACAAAACTTAAAACAGCAAAACCAAACCTAGAGCTAATGATAATCTGTTATAAACAAAAACACCTCCAAACAAAAACTTAAAACATCAAAACCAAACCTAGAGCTAATGATAATCTGTTATAAACAAAAACAACTCCAAACAAAAACTTAAAAACATCAAAACCAAACCTAGAGCTAATGATAATCTGTTATAAACAAAAACAAGTCCAAACAAAACTTAAAAACAGCAAAACCAAACCTAGAGCTAATGATAATCTGTTATAAACAAAAACAAGTCCAAACAAAACTTAAAAACATCAAAACCAAACCTAGAGCTAATGATAATCTGTTATAAACAAAAACAACTCCAAACAAAACTTAAAAACAGCAAACATAACCTAGAGCTAATGATAATCTGTTATAAACAAAAACAACTCCAAACAAAACTTAAAAACAGCAAAACCAAACCTAGAGCTAATGATAATCTGTTATAAACAAAAACACCTCCAAACAAAAATTAAAAAACATCAAAAAACCAAACCTAGAGCTAATGATAATCTGTTATAAACAAAAAACAACTCCAAACAAAACTTAAAACATCAAAACCAAACCTAGAGCTAATGATAATCTGTTATAAACAAAAAACAACTCAAACCCTAGAGCTAATGATAATCTGTTATAAACAAAAACAACTCCAAACAAAACTTAAAACAGCAAAACCAAACCTAGAGCTAATGATAATCTGTTATAAACAAAAACAAGCCCAAACAAAACTTAAAACATCAAAACCAAACCTAGAGCTAATGATAATCTGTTATAAACAAAAACAACTCCAAACAAAACTTAAAAAACATCAAAACCAAACCTAGAGCTAATGATAATCTGTTATAAACAAAAAACAACTCCAAACATAACCTAGAGCTAATGATAATCTGTTATAAACAAAAACAAAAACAAAACTTAAAAACAGCAAAACCAAACCTAGAGCTAATGATAATCTGTTATAAACAAAAACAACTCCAAACAAAACTTAAAACAGCAAAACCAAACCTAGAGCTAATGATAATCTGTTATAAACAAAAACAACTCCAAACAAAACTTAAAAACATCAAAACCAAACCTAGAGCTAATGATAATCTGTTATAAACAAAAACAAGTCCAAACAAAACTTAAAAAACAGCAAAACCAAACCTAGAGCTAATGATAATCTGTTATAAACAAAACAACTCCAAACAAAACTTAAAACATCAAAACCAAACCTAGAGCTAATGATAATCTGTTATAAACAAAAAACAACTCCAAACATAACCTAGAGCTAATGATAATCTGTTATAAACAAAAAACAAGTCCAAACAAAACTTAAAAAAAACAGCAAAACCAAACCTAGAGCTAATGATAATCTGTTATAAACAAAAACAACTCCAAACAAAACTTAAAAACAGCAAAACCAAACCTAGAGCTAATGATAATCTGTTATAAACAAAAAACAACTCCAAACAAAACTTAAAACATCAAAACCAAACCTAGAGCTAATGATAATCTGTTATAAACAAAAACAACTCCAAACAAAACTTAAAAACAGCAAAACCAAACCTAGAGCTAATGATAATCTGTTATAAACAAAAACAACTCCAAACAAAACTTAAAAAATATCAAAACCAAACCTAGAGCTAATGATAATCTGTTATAAACAAAAAACAACTCCAAACATAACCTAGAGCTAATGATAATCTGTTATAAACAAAAAACAACTCCAAACAAAACTTAAAAACAGCAAAACCAAACCTAGAGCTAATGATAATCTGTTATAAACAAAAACAACTCCAAACAAAACTTAAAAAAAGCAAAACCAAACCTAGAGCTAATGATAATCTGTTATAAACAAAAACAACTACAAACAAAACTTAAAAACAGCAAACCAAACCTAGAGCTAATGATAATCTGTTATAAACAAAAACAAGTCCAAACAAAACTTAAAAACAGCAAAACCAAACCTAGAGCTAATGATAATCTGTTATAAACAAAAACAACTCCAAACAAAACTTAAAACATCAAAACCAAACCTAGAGCTAATGATAATCTGTTATAAACAAAAACAACTCCAAACAAAACTCAGCAAACATAACCTAGAGCTAATGATAATCTGTTATAAACAAAAACAACTCCAAACAAAACTTAAAACAGCAAAACCAAATCTAGAGCTAATGATAATCTGTTATAAACAAAAACAAGTCCAACCAAAACTTAAAAACAGCAAAACCAAACATAGAGCTAATCATAATCTGTTATAAACAAAAACAACTCCAAACAAAACTTAAAACATCAAAACCAAACCTAGAGCTAATGATAATCTGTTATAAACAAAAACAACTCCAAACAAAACTTAAAAACAGCAAAACCAAACCTAGAGCTAATGATAATCTGTTATAAACAAAAACAACTCCAAACAAAACTTAAAAAACAGCAAAACCAAACCTAGAGCTAATGATAATCTGTTATAAACAAAAAACAACTCCAAACAAAACTTAAAAACAGCAAAACCAAACCTAGAGCTAATGATAATCTGTTATAAACAAAACAACTCCAAACAAAACTTAAAAACAGCAAAACCAAACCTAGAGCTAATGATAATCTGTTATAAACAAAAAACAAGTCCAAACAAAACTTAAAAAACAGCAAAACCAAACCTAGAGCTAATGATAATCTGTTATAAACAAAAACAACTCCAAACAAAACTTAAAAACAGCAAAACCAAACCTAGAGCTAATGATAATCTGTTATAAACAAAAACAACTCCAAACAAAACTTAAAAACAGCAAAACCAAACCTAGAGCTAATGATAATCTGTTATAAACAAAAACAACTCCAAACAAAACCTAAAGCTAATGAAAATCTGTTATAAACAAAAACAAGTCCAAACAAAACTTAAAAACATCAAAACCAAACCTAGAGCTAATGATAATCTGTTATAAACAAAAACAACTCCAAACAAAACTTAAAAACAGCAAAACCAAACCTAGAGCTAATGATAATCTGTTATAAACAAAAACAACTCCAAACAAAACTTAAAACAGCAAAACCAAACCTAGAGCTAATGATAATCTGTTATAAACAAAAACAAGTCAAACAAAACTTAAAACAACAAAACCAAACCTAGAGCTAATGATAATCTGTTATAAACAAAAACAACTCCAAACAAAACTTAAAAACAGCAAAACCAAACCTAGAGCTAATGATAATCTGTTATAAACAAAAACAACTCCAAACAAAAACTTAAAAACATCAAAACCAAACCTAGAGCTAATGATAATCTGTTATAAACAAAAACAACTCCAAACATAACCTAGAGCTAATGAAAATCTGTTATAAACAAAAAACAAACAAACAAAACTTAAAAATCTGTTATAAACAGCAAAACCAAACCTAGAGCTAATGATAATCTGTTATAAACAAAAACAATCCAACCAAAACTTAAAAACAGCAAAACCAAACCTAGAGCTAATGATAATCTGTTATAAACAAAAACAACTCCAAACAAAACTTAAAACATCAAAATTAAACCTAGAGCTAATGATAATCTGTTATAAACAAAAACAACTCCAAACATAACCTAGAGCTAATGATAATCTGTTATAAACAAAAACAAGTCCAAACAAAACTTAAAACAGCAAAAAAAAAACAAACCTAGAGCTAATGATAATCTGTTATAAACAAAAACAAACAAAAAAAACTTAAAACAGCAAAACCAAACCTAGAGCTAATGATAATCTGTTATAAACAAAAAACAACTCCAAACAAAACTTAAAAAACAACAAAACCAAACCTAGAGCTAATGATAATCTGTTATAAACAAAAAAAACAACTCAAACAAACACAACTCCAAACAAAACTTAAAACATCAAAACCAAACCTAGAGCTAATGATAATCTGTTATAAACAAAACAACTCCAAACAAAACTTAAAAAAACATCAAAACCAAACCTAGAGCTAATGATAATCTGTTATAAACAAAAAAACAACTCCAAACATAACCTAGAGCTAATGAAAATCTGTTATAAACAAAAACAAGTACAAACAAAACTTAAAAACAGCAAAACCAAACCTAGAGCTAATGATAATCTGTTATAAACAAAAACAAGTCCAACCAAAACTTAAAAACAGCAAAACCAAATATAGAGCTAATGATAATCACTTATAAACAAAAACAACTCCAAACAAAACTTGAAAACAGCAAAACCAAACCTAGAGCTAATGATAATCTGTTATAAACAAAAACAAGCCCAAACAAAATTTAAGAAATGCTACACTAATTGAAAACATCCCCAGGATACAGGCCTTTATGTGGGATATTAAATATCCTAATTTTGGAGATGAATGAAGAAGTGGTACCAACATTACGGTGGGGATTCACTGTCTATTAGTCTTAACCTCCGGTTCGCCAATCTCATATGAAAAATAAAATAATCGAAAGAATAGAAATAGATTTTAGGATAGCGAGATATGGGTGCTCAGGCCTACAACATCCCACACCTGTATCACCCTTCACAACTTGCAGACAGTTCTGGGATGGTGAATGCTCTCCAAAGTAAAAAAAATAAATAAATAAAAATTGATTAATAATAACGTACTAACACTCGGAGTAAGTAATTTAAATAAACTTACCTCCTGAAATTAGCATTCCAACCCTCATTATAGTGGTAATTAGTAGCCTAGTAGACACATTGTTCCAGTATAAAGGTCTCAAATATTTATCTAAAGTAAGTAAGTTTATAATCTTGTTTTCCATACTGATGAAACTATAAGTATATGTTGTATTTCTTTAATTTTATACGGGATAATTTAAATTTTATTTTTAAGTACATAATTTCCACTGAAAAAACATCTAAGTTGATAAGATGTGATGTAGTTAAGTTTAAAAATATATTCATCAATATTGTTTTCAATACATTTTTGAGTATTTTACTTATTACATTTTGTGTTAATTTTGTATGTAAATCCTTTTTAAATATTTTACAATTTTACAATTTTCAAATTACTACTATAATATGTTTATGAAAATTATCACTAAATGAAAGGCCTGGCACTTGATTAGTAATCCAAGGGTCGCGGGTTCGAATCCCCGTCCCACCAAACATGCTCGCCCTTTCAACCGTGGGGGCGCTAAAATGTAACAGTGAATCCCACTATTCGTTGGTAAAAGAGTTTTCCAAGAGTTGCGGTGGGCGGCGATGACTAGCTGACATCCCTCTAGTCTTACACTGCTAAATTAGGGACGGTTAGCGCAGATAGCCCTCGTGTAGCTTTATGCGAAGTTCAAACCAATCAATAAATGAACTGTTTTCACAATCACAAAATTATTAATTTCATCTACATTTAAATTAGTTAAAAATCTTTATAATTATATAATAGTCGACCAATTGGAGCTTTGTATTTATAACTAACGGTAAGCGTTAAATTTTTACAAGGAAAAGTATTATTCTTATAGATTAATGAATAGTTTTTAAAATCTCCAAGTCATTGAATACTTTATATTTAAAATTAATTACCAAATATGAAGGTTTAAAATTGCAATTTCTCTCTTTCATTGACTTCTAAACGATATTTTATAACATCTACAAGTAAGCGCTTTGCATGATTGTTTAGAAAATCAGAATTTGTTATTACATTAATTAATGTTCTTACTTTAAGACGGTTAAGTTGATAATTGTTTTTCTGAAAAATAATTTATGTTCACTAATACTAGAATAAAATATTCTCTGAGTTACCACAAAATTCTGAAAAATCAACCAATTTTAATTTATTTTTTTCTTTCACCTCTCAATTTTTACGTTTACAAAAAAAAATATTGTCAAAAATCAATAAAACAATAATAATTACTCAAAGTTATCGATATCTTTGTTTAATCCGTAATGATATAATTTTCTTAATTTCCAAATATAAAAGTTCTCTCGTTAAAGTTTATTGGTATCTTCTTTAACAATTTCTAATATAGTTATCTAAACAAAGGTAAAAGGATGATTTCTAAAATGCTTTAACTCTGCTGATTCATTAATATTTTTTTAACTTGGGATCTACGCAAATTTACATGTGTATCTAATCGATGTAAAGTTTAACATACGTATTTCATACTACATTTAGTACAAGTTAATGAATAAACTGCATTATTTAATTTACTAATTAGTGCCTTACCATCATAATGATGGCCCGACATGGCCAGGTAGATTAAGGCGTTCGACTCGTAATCTGAGGGTTACAGATTAGAATCCCAGTCACACCAAACATGCTCGCCTTTTCAGCCGTGCGGGCGTAATATAAGTAACGGTCAATCCCACTATTTGTTGGTAAAAGAGTAGCCCAAGAGTTGGCGGTGGATGGTGATGACTAGCTGCCTTCCCTATAGTCTTACATTGCTAAATTAGGGACGGCTAGCGCAAATAGCCCTCGAGTAGCTTTGCGCGAAATTAAAAAACAAACAAACCATCATAATGGGGGCTAGAATGTCAACTTCAGGAGGTAAGTTTCTTATCCCTAAGTGGTAGTACCTTATTATTATTTCGTTCTTTCTTTGGAGACCAGTCAGTCACCTTCCCACTACTGTCTGCAGACAGTGAAGGGTGATATAGACGTGAGACATTGTGGGCTTGAGCACTTACACTTCGCTCTCCTAATTTCTATTTCTATTCCTTTGATTATTTAATTATATAATTCTTCTTTATGTGAGACTGGTGAACGGAGGTTAAGACTGATAGATAATGTATTCCCACCGAAATGTAGGTCCTACTTCTACAGTCACCTCCAAACCCTGCGGTACATTATATATTCCGCCTTAATAATAGCCTGTATCCTGGAGATCCGTTTGCTAGGTAGAGCGTTTTTGATTTTTGTTTATAACAAATTACATTTGTATATAAAATATGTATATTGATATAATTTTAGAACTTTTTTTTTTTTAATTGAGGGGTTATAACGGAAAGTACCGATAAATGTAAGCAGTTATTATACCCAAAATAATTGGGCTGTCTGCTGTGTCTACATCAAAGAATCAGACCCTAAATCTCAGCGTTGTTAGTAAACTTGTGGACCAATCCGAAAAAACCCAAAACTGCCTATTGTTTAACTCAAAATAATTGCTCCTTATATAAGTATTTTTGATTTGACATAAAAGTACCAAAAACAAAGGAAAATATAGGATAACTGATACTCACGTAACATTGTATTATGTTGAGCACAGTAATTTCTTTCTAGTCTTTATAACTGTCTATACCAAAGATTTTCAGTTGGGTAATATTGTAGCTGACTGAAGCGTTAACCATTTAGTTGCTGGTTGTTCATGAAACGGTAAGCGCTCACCGTAAAACCTTCATTGAATTACCGCAGAAAAGCCTTGCTATATCCGGTACGAAATCAACGATACGGGAAGTTTGCTTTTGCTACACTCAGAATTTCTTCTGTATATTCTGTTCTTATGTTTATGATGCCTTGATTAACATTTCCAGTGTCGGGCGACGAAAAGTCACGTAACTCAAAGGATTACAAACTGTTCTCTCTGCTCCAGATTAACAAAACGTACACGTTATCACTTAAAGAGATTGAACAGTTGTTACAAACAGTTGGTCACGTAGTGTAGATATGTTAGACAGAAAATCTTTCCCTGCTTTTTTATTACTATTATTATTTGAAAGGTATGCATATTAGAACCGTTACGACAGCCTAAACAAACTAGGTAAGCGTTGTGGAGAGCGACTTACGGTACAACTTAGGCTATTGCACACAAACAGCCACTTTTAATTAGATTATCACTATTTTCTATATACCATAAAGCAATGTATGTCTTTAACCACAACTTTGCTGTCTTTTTTTTTATACAAAATGGTCATAATTACAGCAATTAAACAAAACTTCAGAAACAAGATGCTAAATTTATACTTAGTAGCCTCAAAAGAACGTCAGCGTTTAATACGGCACACAGCTCCGTAAGCACAGAAAGTTATAATCGGTTGTCCTACGTACGATTTGCTATCAACCAACACTTCTTGTTATATTACCGCAATATTAACGTAAAAATACATCTTTTACAGAAAACGAGCTAGTCAGTATTATTTATGTTCACATTACTATGCCAAATATGCCATGAGTTTTATAAACAGTCCATGTTCTCAAGTATTCACCGGTTCCATTAACAATGTTAGAGAGAAAACGTTTACTCGCAACTCCGAGTAGATTCAGGCGATTCTGGACGTGTGGTACATGCGCAGACAACACAAACATGCAACAAAGACGTCTATTGGTTGCTCGTTAGTTTTGCTCAAACAACTACATACGGTGGCGCTGCTGCACATTTAAGTCAAATTTCAAGAAAAATTTTGTCGTTGTTAATTGCATAATTTTCTAGTCGTAAGTATGAAATTAATTTTAAAAATTCAAATGAGTTTATAAAAAAAATTCACATAAGTTTAATATACGAAAACCTTATAAAGAATTATATTAACAAATAACGTTTCTTGCATAGGTCTAATAACATCAAAGATATAAATTTAATGTCGTATTCACTCTTTGCATTCCTCAAGCATGGTTCATACAATACGTCAACTTATTAAAACATGTAGGCATCGATCTAAAAATATAAAAAGATGGCAAATAAGAAAAAAAATAGTTATCCACAAAAGTGTAGTTTTCTTCATAATATGTGCAGAAGATCTGTAAAGTTCACATGAATAAATATTCCCGATTCAGTGTGTAAAATGTATACTGCATATCCCACACTAAACTTTGATATTAAGACAGGACTCTCATTCGAAGAGAGAATGTAATGTGCTACGTCTGGCTTCAATATACGTTCTAAAGTTTGCACAGTCATGCAAAGAAATAAACTTTATATGTGATAAAATATTGATAAGACAAAATATGTATTCCCCTCAAAAAAATCGTTTGACGCTGCGACCGCGCTCTTGCGATTCTAGGATCGACGCCCTCGTAAAGACCTTCGTAACTCCCCTGAAGTATGCGTTTACTTAAGCTCAATTCAGATGTTCCCCCCACTCCTCACTAGCTCAGCAGTAAATGTTCAGGCTTATGAAGCGACAGTTAAGGTTGCGATAACCCTGGAAGACATAAGGAGTCTTACGGTGTGTCTACATGTTTGAGTTGATCGGATGGCTTGCTGTTGTGAAGAACGAAGGTACACGATAGGCCCCTTAATGAAAACACCAACGAAATAACTAGACACACCATAAGACTCCTTAATGAGAAACATCAATTCAAATATGTAAACATACCATAAGGCCCGAAAATGAAGAATACAATTTATATATATAGACATATTATAAAGCCTATTAAGTCAAAAACAACAAATCAAATAAATAAACACACCAAATATTCTATTATATGAAAAACACCGACTCAAATATATAAACTCACCATAATACCCATAAAGTAAAACACATTGTATTAAATATTTAAATACGTCATAAGACCCATTGATGACAAACACCAACTTAAATATGTATTCACACCATAAGGCCTCTTAATGAAAAACACCAACTTATAATTTAGGTATACGTCTGGGCTCAGTAGGTAAGGAACCTATAGGTTTCTATCATGGTATTTGTATTTAGAAATTTAATAAGATATTCTAGCGTATCAGAAGCACTGGGTTTCTTATTTCATTACATCCGGCATTGGATGTAACGCTTCTTTGCGATAAAGCACTGTGATACGAGTAGAAAAAGAGAACAAATATGTACGATAATTAATTCAGGTTTTCTAGGAGAGAAGGGGGCAGATAAAAATTATTAAAAGTGGTTCTTTCCGGTGACCAACAAGACAGTCTTATCATCTATTAGCAATACACTCCCGAACTGATCCTCAAGTACATAGCGTTTTTCTACTAAAATGTGGTGGTTTCTTTACGGATAGAAAAACTGGACAAGACTTCATAAATGTTTTATCTCTACGCACCACAGTTGGATCTATACATTACACTGCTGCATACTTTCCGTAAATTTTATTTTTAAAGTACATAAACTTCCATTCAAAAACCATCTAGGTGGATAAGATGTAATTAAGTTTTAAAATATATTCATCAATGTTGTTTTCAATAGATTTTCGAGCAATCTTCCCACTGACCACGGATTCAGAACCACTGTTGCCCGATGTACTGACGTACTTGTAACAAGTGACGTGGCTAGGAAAACTTATTACGTCATGGTAGTGATATTTAGTTACAATTCAAGAGCAGTGAATGACATAAATTCAAGATCTCTGACTGTCACTCTTGATATCTGGAATTTCATAGAATCAACTGTTTATTAATGAGATTAGAAAACAATCTAGGTTCAGAAAACAAGTTAAGGAGAACAACAGGAAACCTTATAGAAGAAGATAAACCTTTGTCTTTATTTGGCCTTCCAGCACTTAAGATAATGTTACTCATAGCATCCAGTTCTATAGCAGTCTCTTCATCATAAAAAAAACTTGTCATCAATTATAGAAGGATTTGTTTACTGAGCTAACACTAGCAGCCATTGTTTCTTCAGTAACTTGGAGTATCACATTACGTATTACAGCTACCTTATACATTTTCAATTAAACTACAACATAATGTAAACCATTAGATCATTTCGAGAAACCCATTGTTTGTAGTTCGAATGGTTGTACAAGTAATTAAAGACGGGCTAAATGTTTTGTTTGTTTTTAGGGAGGAAATGATTACGTAATATGTTATTTAGTATTTTCAGCTTAAACGGCATTATACGTGAGATATGGGTTAACCAGAAATGTCAAAAAACCTTAACACCTGATTAACCATTCCAGTTCAAAACTGTCAACCACAGGGAGAGAAACCATTCAACAACACTTGCCACCTACAGAATTACTCTGAATCTTATACCGATAATAAATGTCAAGGATCTAACGCTCCCATAGCTTAAAGTGCAGAGCGTGTTCAGCGTCCTATCGTGGCTTAAGCTTTGGACCTTCAGTTCAGTAGGAATCACGTCCAGCTCTATCATTCGATCACATTGCACTATTACATTAATATGATTAACAAATGAATATGATACCACAAATAGTTGTTACAGTTTTAAGATTCAGTCATCCTTAAAGGAAAGTCCTCCGGTGGGTAAGCAGGAGGTTATGGACTTACAATGTTAAAATCCAGGGTTTGATTCCCTGTGGTGCACAGAGTGAAGATAGCACATTATGTGTATTTGTGTTAGCAAAACATCAATAATAGCGTAAAGGAAAACAAATCAACTTAAATTATGACAACTGGTATAATTAAAGTGATGTCAACATGGAAATGTTGGGACTATATGTTCATTGACTAACTTACGTCACTAACTACTCATATTTGTTCACATCTTTCCAACTGATAACATTTATTTTTTATAGATACCGATTATTTTATAGTCCGATATTTTCAGGAATTTTAAAAGGGGATTACAACTGTCAGTGTCCATGGTCCTTGTATAAAATTCCCAAAACCTTCAAGACTAAATATTAACACTAAAGCAGACCCGGATTGAGATTTTTTCAGTTTTTACACAATAAATTATATATTTTTTAAAAAAATATTTATTGCCGCCATTTGCTTTTTTCTTTCCCGTCACAGTTTTACGATTTCTTCTGTTACTATGTTCTTGACTAAAAACACTGACAGGTCCCACATGCAGGCTTTCCCTCTGCATTTGTGTATTAATAGGCTTAGTCCTAGTTTATGTGTCATAAAATGGTACTTACAATTTCGCATTTAATAATCTTTAAATTTATAAACAATTATCTCCAAATTGACCACCTGAACAATATTTTATGCAACTTCTACCGCTGTTGCTATCGGATACATCGTTTATTACACGACGCACTCTTAGCCAATGGCAATCCTTGGTTTCATTCCCATGACCCTAGAAGTTTGCACATTCATAACGTGCTTTTTAACATACGAAATAAATTTCAGTGTTTTATCTGGTATACGTGATTAATATTACTGGTATTATTTTAACTCTAGGATTGCTATACTACAGGTAGAATGCGTTAAAGTTGCAGAGCGGGCAATCAAGAAATAGTTTGTGGTACCGCATGGGTTCGAATGCAGTTCGCCAGCTCAAAAATCGAGAGACCTACCACAAGACCAACCCGGCCTAAAGGTCTCTTAACGACCACTCTACTGACCGCTGAAGTTGACAGTCTGCGCACCACAACTATATACATCCATGATACTGACCCCACGTCTTCAGATGGCCACACTACTGACCGCTAATGATGACAGTTCGCCGTGGGTCGGATATAGCATTTGCATACTTGTAAAATACGAATGCTTGCTGAGATTTCCTGGGATATTTCTTCAAGTTTTTTTTTGCAATCTATTTTTCATTTTATTACTGACCTGGAAGCACAGTTGTCACTTACACTCAAGAAAGATTAACAGATACACATGTATGTCTGTTTCTAATTGCCAGCGTGTGTTGTCGACAATAGAATATAGCGTACTCGACAACAGCCAATTAGCTACTGCACGTGCTAATCACACATTATTCAACAGGTTCATTGGGTTGGAGGAAGACTCAGCGCAGTGTACGTGTTACGGGAACAAGCGTGTTTCTCATAGAAACTAGCCAACCGTGTACATATTTTGTTTTTATAGAAAAGAAATCCTTTATTACGCAATACATTTGAATTAGAACATGATGATCGAAGCGAACGTTTGTGTATTGACAAACAAAGGTTCACAGAAAAATTAACACCCTCCTGTTTCGTTTGTTTGTTTTGAGTTTCGCGCAAAACTACACGAGGACTATCCGCACTAGCCGTCCCTAATTTAGCAATGTAAGACTAGAGGTTAGGCAGCTAGCCATCATTAACCATCGCCAACTCTTGGGCTACTCTATTATTAATTAATAGTCCCCCGCTAGTACAGCAGTAAGTCTACGGATTTGCAACGCTAAAATCAGGGGTTCGATTCCCCTCGGTGGATTCAGCAGATAGCCCGATGTGGCTTTGCTATAAGAAAACACACACACATAGTGGGATCACTGTCACATGATAACACCCCTGCGGCTAAAAATGCTAGCATGTTTGGTGTGACGAAAATTCGAACCCGCGACCCTCAGATTACGAGTCTAACACCCTAACCACCTGGCCATGCTGAAACTAACAAACTGTTTTAAAATGGCACGAGGAAATCAACATTTACATCCGGGTATAAAATGGACGAAAAGCAAGAAAATGTCATCGAAAATACGTCCTTCTAGCAGAAATATGATGTTTGCTAAATGTCTCACCTTTGAAGCACTCAAATCATAAAGAAGTAGTCGCTGATAAAGACAGGACTAACTTTCCAAAACACTATTTTCAAAGACTTTGACTTTATCAGAAATCTTCATACATACCTTGTATATTTACCGCTTACACACCTTATAGATTTACCATCATACACACTTACACACCTAATACATTTACCATCATATACACTTACACACCTTATAGATTTACCATCATATACACTTACACATCTTATACATTTACTATCATACACACTTACACACCTAATACATTTACCATCATACACACTTTCACACCTAATACATTTTACACACCTACCATCATATACACTTATACACCTAATACATTTACTATCATACACACTTACACACCTAATACATTTACCATCATATACACTTACACACCTTATACATTTACTATCATACACACTTACACACCTAATACATTTACCATCATATACACTTTCACACCTTATACATTTACCATCATATATAATACACGTCTTTTACTTACCAGAAACAAAGAGAATTACCAAGATGGGATAACATGATATTTTTCAGCTATATATCAGGTTATCCGATAAGTAATGTCCGAAAATTTAATACAGAAAGTGCATCATCATTTCTGTCTTTGTAGAAGGCTTTAATTACTAAAATATGTAGTAAGATGTGTATAAAAATGTTCAAACAAATAAAAGAAACTAACCCAACTCCAATTTTTCAGATCATTAATCAAATAAACCCTTATGAAGATGGATGTGTCCGAGGATCACATCATGCATATAATGTTTTATTATTTTAAAAAAGGCAATAGTGCAGCAGAAACTACACGAAACATTCAAGGTGTTTATGGTGCGGAGTCTCTCAATGAAAGAAAATGTCGAAGGTGGTTTTAGAAGTTCAGATCAGGTGACTACAGCTTAAGTGATGCGCCACGTTCAGGCCACCCTGTTGAATTTAATGATGACTTTCTGCTGGCTGCACTTGATGAAGATTGTGCTGTAACAGTTGAAGAACTAGCACAGAAGCTTAATTCAACCCATTCAACAGTTCACTGTCACCTGCAACAGCTTACAAAGGTGTCAAAACTTGGAAAATGGGTCCCCCATGATTTGACAGAAGCCAACCATAAAATAAGAGTGGACATTTGCGCTTCTCTGCACTCTCGTAAACGTAACTCACCCTATTTGGACAGGTTAGTGATTGGAGATGAAAAGTGGATATTTTATAAAAATGTTAAGCGCCACAGACAATGGTTTAATGCAGGTAAACTGGCTAAAGCACAGCCCAAAATGGACTTCCACCCTAGGAAAGTCTTGTTGATAAGCACTTGGTGGGATATTGTTGGTGTGATTCACTTTGATTAGTGCCACTCAATGTAACGATTACATCAAACTTCTCTTGTCAACAGTTAGAACGTTTGAATGTTGCACTGAAAGAAAAGAGGCCTACTTTAATCAAGCGTAAAGGTGTTGTGTTACACCAGGATAATGCACAGCCCCATACAGCAAAGATCACATGTGCAAAGACTGAAGAGCTAGACTGGGAAAACTTCCACAACCTCCTTGCCCCATCTTATTATCATCTATTCCGTAGATTACAGAACTATCATGATGGAAAATAGCTTGAAACACACAAAGGTGTCAAAACTACCCTCTCTACATTCTTTTCCTCCAAACCACAATAATTTTATAGAACTGACATTCAGAAGCTTGTGAATCATTGGCAGGAAGTAATTAATAATAATAGAACATACATTACTGATTAAATAACATTAAAAGTGTGTGAACTACTTTTTCTTTTTCTGAACCCTAAAATCGGACATTACTTAAGGGATGACCTAATAGTTTTGAACTCAGGAAAAATACACTTTAACTTACTAAAACTGTTTATTTCGATTAATTTTAAACAAACGAGAAATGATATCTGAAGACAAAATCGTGTATAAACATTAAAATTCTACGTAAAACGGTAAGTTCATGGATCTACAACACTAAAATCAGGGGGTTCAATCCCCCTCGGGTGGACTCAGCAGATAGTCCGATATGGCTTTGCTATGAGAAAACACATAGACACACATGATCTATAATAAAATAATAATGTCTACAACTAGTTATGGTTGCCAAAACTGTATGAAAAATCTGATTGTTTGATTTTTTTACATATTATTTTAATATCATTTAAACTTCTGCCCCAAACAGCAGCATTAAGGCTTAAATATTTTATAAGGCAAAACAGATAAACCTCCAATCAAGAAAATCGATCAACACATAACTCTATACCCAATTTTTTTAGTTAAAACATACTTTTATCAAAATAAATTGCCCTCGATAGCATAGAGGCATGACTTTGAACTTATAACTCTAGAAACCGAGTTTCAACACCTTTTCTCTGCAGAGCACTCATAGCCCATTGTCCAGCTTTGTGTTTAACTACAAACAAATTCAAATAAAAAAACTATATATTGCAATTTACTTGCATTCAAACCTCTAATTTACTGGACTAGTAATATCTCGTGAGGCCTGACGACTTAGGAGAGTTAGATGTCTTAAATCTATATACTCAGCAAAACAAAATAATATTTATAATAAAAATACTATATAAATTAAACATTTTAACTAACACTGTGTGAGTATTTTACTTTTTGAACAATAGTGAAGTATATATTAGATTGTGTCGGGCTAAGGATTCGTCAGCAGTAAGTGTATATGATTTGTTGGCGATAAATTAAACAATAAACGAACAACACGCACTCCACTTGTTTTTAAAATAATATACATAGATATATATTTGAAACAAGTTATACGTATATACAAACATTCTTTATACTATGGCAATCGTAGTTATATCTTAATCAATCTTTCTTTCTTCGAAGTTAAGCACAAAGTTACACAATGGGATATCTATGCTCTGCCCACCACTTATCTTTGCATCAAAAGTCCACTTAGGCCTATTCAATTGCTTTAAAATTCAGTTGACAAACCAAACTGTTTTAAACGTAAAGATTATTAGTGTATAGCTTACTTTCTTCACCCTCTTTTACTTCTTTTATCACAATAATATCAGTGTATAATTCATTTATGTTCACGATACAACTGCTTATACTCGTCTGCTCTTTACATATAGGCAGGGGCGTAGACCCTGGGGGGATGGGGGGTATGGTGCATACAAACATCCCCCTACAGTTTGGTCTGTTGAATTGTTTTATTGCATCACAGACCTACAAATTGTGTGTTTGTTCTTGTGATTCTCCTGTTCCTACCAATCGAATTGCATAATTAGGCCTAGATGTAGATTTTTTTCAATAGCCGAAATGTACATCTTTAATATAGGCGTGCTTCTAAGCTTTTCGATCTAAGCCAGGGGTTCCCAACCGGTGGGTCGCGACCCCCCGGGGGTCGCGAAGCCTTGGCAGGGGAGTCGCGTAACCTTGTTAGAAAAGTAGCTTGAGATAACATTAATTTTATTTCATCAATTACATTTTCATGCTCTTACATTTTTTTTGTTTCGGTGCAAAGCAAAACGTGTGCTACGTTAGTTCAATGTCATTAGGTGATATTATGGGTGTATGTACGCGTGCCTGTGAGTGAATGTGCCTGTGTGAATGTGTATGTGTCTGCAACTGTATATATGTGTGTACTAGTGAGTAGCGAGTATGTGAGTGCACGCGCATGTACGTATGCTTGTGTGTCTGTTTAGCTGTAAGTTCATGTTCTCAGTTGCTTGTCTTCGTGAGATACATTAATTCAGGTGACATCAAAGACGAATTCTTATTCTGCAGTGCACTTGAAACCACAACAAAAGCTGATGATGTCATGGAAAAAGTTTCAACTTTTTTTCAAGACGAAGATCTTCAATGGGAAAACGTGTGTGGGGTTTGTACGGATGAGGCACCGGCTATGCTGGGACCGAAATCAGGATTCCAGTCGAGAGTGAAGAAGCTAGCACCTCAAGCAAAGGGCATCCACTGCATGATTCACCGATATGCTCTCGCCAGTAAGACTCTCCCTGCCTCTCTGCAGGAAGTGCTTGAATTTGTAATCAAAATTGTAAATTATGTGAAGACTCAAGCACTCAACACTCGCTTATTCGAAGAACTATGCAAAGACATGAATGCTGACCACGACGTCCTTCTCTTCTACACAGCAGTACGTTGGTTGTCGAAAGGAAACGTTATTAATCGTGTCTTTGAAATGAAAGATGAAATAAAGCTATTCCTGGAAACTCAAGAAAGGAAAGATCTTGTAGCTCACTTCGAAGATGAAGCATGGAATAAAAGGGTTGCGCACCTAGCCGACATTTTGACCAGCTGAGTAAGCTCAATTTGAAGCTTCAAGGAAGGGAAACACATGTTCTCCTTTTCAAGATAGTCTTCGGGCCTTTGTTTTCAAACTGCAGAACTGGCGTCGGAAAATCAATCTTGGAAACATTGCTATGTTTGAAAAAACTTTGTGGAGTGACGGGTGAGTCTCAGATCCAACTGGATCAGTTCCTCAGGGATGAGATTACCGAACATCTTCTGTCTCTAGAAAAGGAAGTCGAGCGTTACTTCCTGAGCTATCACAGGAACAGGAGGCCCTGGTAAGGAACCCATTTTGTACTGAACTTGATGTATCCAGCATCCCAGATGATATCCAAGATGAATTTCTGGATCTAAGGAATGACTCTTTAGCTCGTGATCTCTTCAAGGTGAAATCCGTGACTCAGTTCTGGTGCGCTATGTATCAGTCATACTCCAAAGTCAGCATGATAACTTTACGTGTCCTTGTTCCATTTGCTTCTACTTACTTGTGTGAGGCAAGATTTTCCACTCTTGTCAATATAAAAACAAAGAATAGGAACAGATTGGATGTTGGAAATGACATGAGACTGGCTCTAACAAACGCTCGGCCACGAATTTCAAATCTTGCTGCTGAAATGCAACATCAGGCATCTCACTAGCTGGGTTGGATAGCTGTTCAAACCTATGTTGGACCAATGTGATTTAATTTGCTAATAAATAATTACAGAATTTTTAAATATATTTTTTAGATGTTTCTTTCCCTCTCCTTCACAGAAAATAAAAGAAAAATTAAGCTGCTGATAGTAAGCCCTAAGTAGGGGATCACATGGGTTTCAAACTTTAAGGTAAGGGGTCGCGAGTGCCAAAAGGTTGGGAACCCCTGATCTAAGCGATAGTTCGTAAGTATCAGTCAGTAGGCCTAAGTATACATGCAAGTATCGTGGCAACAAGATTAATCTATGACTGCATGTTTACAGCTTTCAGGTTCACGTAATCAGAGATTACCAATTTGCAAATTGAACAGTCCATATAAGTGTTTACAAAAATCATCCCCCCATCGGATGTAAAAAATCTACACCCCTGCATATAGGCCTACTTTCAAATAATCATCTGCTAGTTGTCAGTGTACACACAGGTAGATCAGTTGCTTTAGAACACATTTGACGAGACAGATTATTCTCCTAAAACGTCAAAAAGCTATTAATATCAGCATTAGGCTGTTCACATCTACGATGGTTTACCTTATGTTTTTAAATTTTCTCCGACCGAAACTCTTTCACTCGGCTTTACTTTTCCTCTTTTCCTGGTCTCCGTTCTTTCGTGTGGTCGTCGCTATTTATGTCGTTAACTGAAGCGTTCTAGTAATATCTTTAGCCTTAACATCTATAACGTAAAAACACAATTTCCAACGTTCGTCTGTTTTTAACACTCTTCTTATAAAAACACTAATAATCATGAAATATTAACTCACAAAATAAATTAATTAATAATACGTACACCAAACAGTCTTTTATATCTGACATACTGCTGATGAAACTAATATTAAAAGAAGGAATATAACTTAACTTACAAAAAAAAAAAGTTTGCTTCATACACAACTGATGGCCTGGTGGTTAGAGCATTCGAATTGCAAGCTGCAGGTAGTGAGTTCGAATTCCGTCACCAAAAATACCTTTTCAGTTGTGGGAGCGTTATAAAATGGAGGTCAATTCCACTATTTATTGACTAAAACGTTTTTTTACGAAATGGGGTAATGTTGACTGTCTTCTCTGAAGTTTATTACCTCAAAACTAAGAACGGTTAGCGCAATAATAAAATAAAAACCTGTGAAAAATTTGGCGTGGTTTGTTTTAACTGTTTTATCTAAATTAGCTCATTCGTATCAAATGCAATAATCGAATCTTTCTCTATTTGTATTTTTACTTTAATTCAGATGTCCTCATTAACTAAAAACATTATCATATTGGATATTGAATTAATTAATTGACCATCGGTTTTTATTTGTGAATTTGATGCAGTCTTCTATAACCAAAACCGAGATATTGAAAACAAATTCAGACCTTTAGATCGGAAATACAGTCAACAAAATGCCTTATCGTTCATCACATATATGAAAAGCATTATTCTCCTTGTAAAGTTATTGATTTTTGTCCACGTTCTACGTATAGAAAACAACAGCACAACTTATACAACCTTCCCCAAGCTAAGTTTCTAAGTCTTCGGATATAGTGATATCCTTGTTTTATATTTTATTCATTTTGTGAATACTTCATGAAACATAATGTTCCTAGGCAAGAAAACTAACAATTTAGTGACCAGAATACACATGTTTAATGTTCTCAACTCAATGTTATTGAGAACGTGATACTCTTACTGAATATTAAAATAGTTTTCTTTGTTGTTTTTGAATTTCGCGCAAAGCCACACGAGGTCAATCTGTGCTAACAGTGCCTAATTTAGCAGTGTATGACTATAGGGAAGGCAGCTAGTCATCACCACCCACCGCAACTTTTGGGCTACTCTTTTGCCAATGAATAGTGGGATTGACCGAACATTATAACGCTCCCACGGCTGGAGATACAAACACGTTTGGTGTGATGAACCCACGATCCTCAGATTACGAGTCGCTCGCCCTGAGCATGCCAGGATATTAAAACAGAATAACTAAACTCTGCTTAAAACAAACACGATATTCCATATATTACTTTCCAAAATATTGCATATCTTGTCCATTTCATTTACCAAATTGTTTCTTCACTAAGAAGCTACTATCATATTCAATAAATAATATAAACGGCTCTTCTACATATAACAGCAACATTTATTGTCATGCTAGGAACTGAACTGGATGAACGTATGTAGTTTCTTAGTACTAACTACTACTTCATCTGAGATCTTATATCAAACGCATGTATACACGTACGTAAGTATATGTGGTTCTTTAAAATATAATTTTAGGTGAATTTCACATGTATATTCAACATTTTTTTACAGATTGTGCTGCTCTCTAGTGGCTAAGCAGTAGTTCATTCTGCTATAATTTAGTTTCGAATTTTTCTTCATGTCGCACAAAGCTATCAACGCCAACCCCCACCAACTCTTGGGCTACTCTTATACCAACCACTAGTGGGATTAACCGAAATTTTATAACACCTACATGGCTAAAAGAGCGAAGATGTTTAGCGAAAGGAATTCAAACCCACGACTCGCAAGTATCAATTGTATCAGCCCTGCTGAAACTTCTATGCCTCATGAAAATACTTTTTGTCATCACACTTTGACTAAAATAGGATATGATGGTAAATATAGTGTCAGATCTATATCCACGTTAAGATCATTATATAAGCGACTTCATGTGGACAAATAATGTTCAGTGAAATAAAAATGTCTAAATAAGTACATTAAAAATGCACATCAATAAGGTGGATGTGGAAGATGTAAAGCCTATCTTAGTGCTCAGCCTTTTCGATCGTACGATAACCAGATAACCGTCGGCTTCAAAACATGTTTTACGATTGGTTAGCTGTTCGTTCAGTCAACAAATTAAAAGTAGCCTAAACATATTGATTTCGATTTAACGTAAATATCAAACCACGAGAGATAATCCCTAATAGTGTCCCTCTCGACCAACTCTTACCCCTTATAAATTTTTTTTTCGCACTTGATATGAACAAATTAAGTGGATGGCCAATTCGACATTACAAATACCGATAAATTTCTCAAAAGGCGATCAGTTTCCATCACAGTGTAATAATACTACATCAATATTATTCAGGCTTGGACGTCTTAAATTCAAAGAGTTATCCCAACTCATTTATCTGATTAACATGCCTCAGAAACTCATACTGTCAATATCACTTGCAGTCTGTGGCATCATCTGACCTTCCTACATTCTACATAGCAGTGTATCTTGGGTATAGCTTGCAACTTGTGAATAATTTTATGCAGAGCTGACTGAGATAGTTATAACCTCTTAGCAACTATTTTATTATCTTTCTTATTATCCTTCTTAAGATGGTTGTACATTCTTTATGAGTGTACTGATTTTTGTATCCTGATACTGTTCACTTCAGTCATTCTTTTTAAGATTAGGGGTTTCTGGTCATGGTTTTTCTTTGTATTTCGTTATACGAGTATTCTTTCGTAAAAATATCCTCCAATCATAAATCGATATACATGAAAGCAATGAACTCATATTGGCAGAAATGCACTACAAAGCAAATATGCTGGTGCTACAAACAAATAGTCCAGAGGCGGCACAAGTCGAATTTGTGCAATACACTAATGTATAAGAATATGCAAACTGTGCTTTAAAAAGTGCAAAAAGATTAACCCTAGTACTTATGTTATCATTAGAATACTTAGGTTGTGCTATAACTTAGCAATGCTCTTTATTATAGCTTGTGTTAGTTTTCAAGACGAAGGGGGTACAGCTCTTATAAGAAAAATATTTCAATGCAACATTCATGTTTACAACTAGAGGCATGTGGGAATATTTTTACCATATCACAAGTATATATATATATATATTATAACCATACTTTTTAAGCCAAATAAAACGCATTAAAATTAAACGTTGGATTATAAAATGTATCCTAGGTTTTGGAGGTGTCAAGGATGTAGGATCCACATTTCTGTGGGGATACACCGTCTATCAGTCTTAACCTCCAATTCGCTAGTCTCACATAAGAAATATACACAGTTAAACTAGAAATAAGGAGAGCGAGATGTGGGTCATTTAAATCTCTGAAGGAATCAAGTTTGGCATTTTGTGGGATGGTGACTGCTACACGTTGTATCTTGTACCCAAGGATCTTTCTTTTTTAACGCAATATACTTTGTTTAATTTTAATGTTTCATTTTGGCTTTAAAAACAGACGTCACACAAGGAAGTAGACAAGTAACAAATACATGAATCATAAATACTTAATGAACTGAAGTAATATAATACCAAACAATGCACTGCAATCCAGAACAAACCAAAACAATAATAAGAGTTATGGTCCCGTTGGTGTGCACGTCAAAATTTACTGAAGTTCTCAACAATTCCAACGTATGACGTTTGTGAGTTCAAGTTAAAACCAAAAACCACTACAGGGAAAAATGAAAGTAATGTAAGAGTAAAATCCAAGTTAAACTCGGTGTTTCAGAGTTAACTTACGTTATCAAAATGCCAAACTTGGATTCCTTCAGAGATTTAAATGACCCAAGATAAAGCAAACACACAAGTTAAATACCTCAACTTAAGCCTAACCTCTTACAAGGAAATTCTACATGGTCTTTAAACTGAAACATATAAAACTATCAGCTAGAATCTGTGATCTCCGGAACACTAAAACCTCTGAGGCCTTAAATCTGTCGGTAAACCTCGATAGATTAATGGATAAAAGCCAAGATATGCGTTTAGGCCCAAGGTGATTCGTTATGTTTTAACACTCCTACGAAAAGTGGGGCCTAATAGGCCCCAGAGCAACTTGAAAGGTTATTAATATTAGGCTAATAAATTTGTATTTAAATTTTTTCATTTGATTTCATTTCATTAAATGCAATTCTGCAATTCCTTGTAATTTTTTGTGTAATGGAAACAGTAATCTTGCACTTTATTTGCTGGAGATATGACTCGAAATGATTTCATTTCATTAAATGAAATGGCAATTTCATTTAAATACAAAATTATTAGCCTAATATTAATAACCTTTCAGTTGCTCTGGGGCCTATTAGGCCCCACTTTTCGTAGGAGTGTTAAAGGGCGTGACTGACTATCTGTAGCTATTATTCAATTCACTGGCAAGATAAAAAAAACAAAACGATTTTCCTAACAGCCTAACACCTATTTTTCCTGTAGGAAAACACACATAACGGTTTTATAACTGACACACCTACAGCATGCTTCTTTCTAGTCGAGTAACTTACTCGAGCGTCTCACTGATCTAAACAGATAATGATAAATAATAATTATTCATTAATACATATTAAGCGAGTATAAAATACAGCGTAACGTTAGGTTTGACCAAAATAAGCATATTTACATCATGTTTTGTCAGATTCGCAATCAAAATATTAAAGTTAAAAAACAACAATATTCTAGTCAAATAAATCAAGGAGTTTTTATAGCAACATTAAGAAAATAAATAATTTATAATAAGGTATCTTATTAACCTGCTGTCATGCATTAACCACTCATGTAATATTTCTATATCTAACTTTCGAACTACATTACAGATAAAGGAGTCATATCTCCAGCAAATAAAGTGCAAGAGTTACTGTTTCCATTACACACAAAATTACAAGGAATTGCAGAATTTCTTTCAAACGTATTGGCAGATATTTAATACTTGTGTATATATGAAAGTGAACTCTCAAACACTTGCTACTAGAAGCGCAACAATCAACTCTAAAGAATCCATATTTTAATTCTGCATCCTAGTTAAACATACGGCCTACAGGTACAAAGGCTGCTATGATATAACATTTGACTCACAAAATTGCCAAGTACGAATATTCCCCTACGTCGCTCAATACACTTGACCACCGAACACAATACGTTGTCTCGAACAGAGAGTCGACAGAGAGCGCGTAAACCAACCGTAAACAGAAAATTTGGAGCTAGGTGTACTTTAACTTAGAGTTAAGTAATTATATTAAAAAAAAAATTAGTACATGCGGGTTACATTTAGGCGGAACGGCGTTCTTTTCTTGAGAATTCAAGCCATTATCATTCCTGGTCTTCTGATTGAAAGAAAAATGTGTCAATAATGGAGTTTATTACCTCGATTTGACCACGTTGCTAATACGAAGTGGACCACGAAAGAAAGTTTTCAAAATCGCAATATTACTTACAAGTACAAAGTAAAATCACAAAAGAGACCTCGAGAATGACAAAGGTCATATTCAATTTCTAATCTATGTGCAGTGTGAGCGCGAAGATTAAAATACGAAACATACAAACAAATGTAACTGGGGTGTGAAAATATTAAAATAATTAAATGGCAGGGAACTTGTTTTCTTCCATGTTTCATCGACACTTCTTCTACGGATTGAGTTGTATGAAATATTTGTGTATAACATTTCTTTACAAAACTTAGCTAATAAAAAGTGAAACAAACAAACACTGAGCTTACGTAAGAGAGGAGAAATTTTTTTTCCATTCTTTGTACTAATAGAATATCTTTAAAGGTTAATTTTACGTTTCCTTAGATTTAAAATAGGTTTTACACTACTCATCAATAACATCAATAAACACTCCGTGAATTCCGAATAAAAATAAAGTACAACCTACCCAAAACGATGAATCTAATAAAAAAAAAACCAGATTAATAAAAACTGATGGATATAAAATGTTATTTTTAGTCGCGGCTGAATGGCTCATAGAACGGCTCTGAGTTTATTTGTAGTTTTTTCATTGTTTTCAGGTACAAACATATAGCTCGTAGCAACGTCATATCTTGACCGATTTGAGACCTAGTTACAGTTTTGATCTCAGGAGCTTAAACCTTTTCGATTGATATATTTTACAATATATAAGGTATAATAAATTAATTTAGTCTAAGCCTGCCTAAAGGAATTTCAATTTGAGGGTAGGCTGGTAAAGATCCTGATCAGTAGTAAAATCTAATCTTTTATAGCGTGTTCCGCAATTGGTATTGTTGGCGCAATAAATAATAGCTACTCAAAAGGTTTTTGTTTTCTTTTGAATTTCGCGCAAAGCTACTCGAGGGTTATCTGCGCTAGTCGTCCCTAATTTAGCAGTGTGAGACTATAGAGAAGGCAACTAGTCATCACCACTCACCGCCAACTCTTGGGCTACTCTTTACCAACGAATAGTGGGATTGACCGTCACATTATAACGCCCCACGGCTGAAAGGGCGAGTATGTTTGGTAGGACAGGGATTCGGATCCGCGACCCTCGCATTACGAGTCGAGTGCCTTAACTACCGGGCCTGTAAGTTATTGTATCTTGTGTGAAATATGTAAACTGAGAGGTCTTGATTTTTATCATTTGTCATCTGTCTTCACGAAATATTTAAAAAAGTTTAAGAAAGATACTGAGCTCTAGAGACAGCGCCAATATCCGACTTTACTAAGAAAGTTTAAGAAATATCCGATACTGAGCTCTAGAGACAGCGCCAATATCCGACTTTACTAAGAAAGATACTGAGCTCTAGAGACAGCGCCAATATCCGACTTTACTAAGAAAGATACTGAGCTCTAGAGACAGCGCCAATATCCGACTTTACTAAGAAAGATACTGAGCTCTAGAGACAGCGCCAATATCCGACTTTACTAAGAAAGATACTGAGAGACTCTAGAGACAGCGCCAATATCCGACTTTACTAAGAAAGATACTGAGCTCTAGAGACAGCGCCAATATCCGACTTTACTAAGAAAGATACTGAGCTCTAAAGACAGCGCCAATATCCGACTTTACAAAAAGATACTGAAGAACAGCGCCAATATCCGACTTACAAAAGAAGAAAGAGAGATTGCATTAAAAATTTAATGTAGAATGAAAAATTCTATTAAATTAAAGTACGAAAAGAGACGCGTGTTCGCCGCGTGTATGTGTGCAATACGTGTGATAATATTAAATTCTTTGTTGCTATGGTAATTCTGAGTTTGTAATGAAAAATACTATTCATAAAGGAAGGATTTTAACTAAGTTAATACTTTTACCTTTTTTTACCTAAAATGTGCAGTGGAAAAAAGAAGCAAAAGCGTTTTTAATTATTTATAAGTTGTTAAAAATACAATTTTCGCTTTTAAAAACAAACGTTAGACGTAGTCGTATAGAAATGTATAATATACATCAGTGTAATTACTGACAGTTGATATCAAATCATAATTCTCGGTCTGTCTTAAATATTATTAGACTCATATTTCCATTTTGGTTAGCCCGGCATGGCCAGGTGGTCAAGGCATTCGACTGGTAATACGAGGATCGTGGGTTCGAGTCCCCGTCTCACCAAACATGCTCGCCCTTTCAGCCGTGGGGGCGTTATAACGTACGGTCAATCCCTTTATTCGTTAGTAAAAAAAGTAACCCAAGAGTTGCCGGTGGGTGGTGTTGACTATCTGCCTTACCTCTAGTCTTACACTGCTAAATTAGTGACGGCTAATGCAGATAGCCCTCCTGTAGCTTTTCGCGAAATTAAAAAACAAACAAAAAACCATTTTGCTTTCAAAACGCTCCTTGTGTTTTTTATTCAAGACTGGAAATTCTGTTTAAAGGTCAAACAGATGATCTGATATTTAAAGTAACATTGAATGTGAAGGACAAAAGCGCATAGAACCATCTACAGTCTGGCGTACAGTCATCCCTACTCCAGTGGAACAGCGGTATGTTTGCGGACTTTCAACGCTATAAACCGGGTTTCGATACCTGTGGTGGGCAGAGCACGACTAGCCCATTGTACAGTTTGTGCTTAACTTCAAACATACAAACAAGTAAAGAATGAAAGTGCATATAGTCTTATCCAGTCCTACAGTAAAGCCACGTAGGGCTATTTGTTGTGTCGCCAGTGTGTCCTGCTGGGAGAGAGTAACATCTTGAGATTTCCAACACTACATTCAGGCGTTCAGAACTATTGACTATTCACTCAAATCTTTTTTGAGTGAATCTTTTGAAAAAGTTAAAATTTGATGGGCGTTAAAATTAAATCTGGCATAATTTCCGGATCAATATGGTATTACAGAAAGCTGTTAATTTGACCGAAACGTGATATCTTTTTACTTGTGCATGTAATCACGAGAATAGGTCTAAATGCACGAGTATTGGTAGCTCTGGGGTGGTGGGAAATAATTGTTTTCCTTCTTACCCATCACTTCAAAGTTAGGGGCTTTTGTAGCTATGCAAAAAATGAAACAAACAAATAAACAAATTATATGACGAACATACACAAATGTCTAAGAGACAAATAGGCCTCTTTCTTTTACACAAACATATGTTTGTGAGAATGTGTTTAGCCTAACCATCAAAACCTAAGGTTTCTTACATACGTATATTCGAAGGGGATAAAAGTCCATAACTGACGATTGTGTATATCTTTTGTAATGTCTATGTTAGGATTCGTTGGTTTGGTGTTTTGAATTTCGCGCAAAGCTACGTGACGGCTATCTGCGCTAGACATCCCTAATTTAGCAAAGACTAGAGAGAAGGTAGTTAGTCATTATCACCCACCGCCAACTCTTGTGCTATTCTTCTACCAATGAATAGTGAAAAAGTCCATAATATTATAATGCTCAACTTTCCACAAACATAGCTTTCAGAAAACATAAACACTTCAAGCCTTTTAGCTATTATAGCAATTCCGTATAACAATAATAATAAACTATTTCGTTACGTGACAAAAGTTAATTTACAAACGTTTTCATCACCTGCTGTTCTGAGAAATTCCAGATTGTGAAACCAGTGGTGTATAATGTTCTTTGATGGTAGGTTTTAAACTCTTTGATGAGAATAGTTCATGTTCCAGTCCACGTAACAATAACAAACTAGTTTATATGACCCCCACTCGCAAAGCGGTATGTCTGCGGACATACGAAGCCAGAAACCGGGTTTTGATTTCCATGATGGACATAGCATAGACAGCCCATTTTGTAACTTTGTGCATAGCTTCAAACAACAATAGCTGACTACTTTATTCTCTCCTTTAACATTTTTCTACAAGCTTGAACGCTGTGGTACGTTGTTTTAGGCCTACGTTTATAGCAATGATAGCTGTACTACACTGACGCAAATAGAAAACTTACAAAATAACTCATATATATTGATCTTCCATATTTCAACTCGTCTGTTTTCATATACAAAATATACAGAACTCACATACAACGAACACAGAAAAGCTGGTCTTTCAGTCATATACATAGGTGAGAAGACTGAGGCCTTATGTCTCAAACATATTGCTGACATTACATCGGGCAAAGGTGTACACGGATTTTATTATGTTTGTTGGTGTATTATAGTTCCTCTACAGGCAATAATTAATGTTTTATATAGAAATTTAAATCTCAGAAACACAGCTAACACAGGTTCATATTCTTCACTAAAACACATCGACAGATTAATTCTGTGGGTAAGAAACAACTCTATCTTCCTGGTATTTATAATCGACCCTTGAATTTGCTAGAAACGTTCACGTCAAATATTTCAAACTTTTGACATCTGTATTATTATTATTATTCGTTTTGAGCTAACGTCATCATTACGACACGTAGCTTTCTCCAGCTAACTTTGAACTTAGAAAGACTCTTGACTAATTTAAAAGCGGATATTAACGCTCTGTTTCAAATCCTAAAACTCTCATATGTCACACAGTGTCTACAGCTATTCCACTCAACCTAAAACCCACTTCCTTCGTGTCTAACGACATCTGACAAACAGAACATTATAGCCAGAGAAACTTCAAGAAATGCCAATATAGGACTATATTTACTGTTGGATAATTGAAACTACATGTTGAACTCGTTAACTGATACGTCACGAATGATTTGTATTCACTACATATTAAATTTCTACTTGTAGTTGTTTCATAAACTACTGTGAAAATCTCTCTGTAACTCTTCTGGTTGTGTTACGAAGCTTTGAAACTCGTGTTGGCTCCGAAGAAGAAGAAACGTTAAGTGTTTTGTCTCTTCTTTGAAAACATTCATATACCCTAGAAAAGAACGCTTTAATAATGGATCAGTAAATCTGACGTGTGAGAAACGTACAGACTGAGTTGTAGATATTTCGATAACCCTAGAACCTTAGCATTCAAAATGTTACAATTGTTTGTTTATATTTAAACATAAAAGATACACAATAGGCTATCTGTGCTGTGCCCATCATGGTATCGAGACTCGATTTCTAACGTTATAATTCCACAGACTTTAATACGTGCCACTATAGGCTAATAATAGTTGTTTGAACAACATTTTCTATTATTAAAAAATCAAGATGAATTAATCTCAATTGAGAAATATTTCTATTTACAAATTCTAAATTACCTTAAAGAGAAGGTTATGTCTAAGAATGAACTAACACTGAAAGCTCAGATAAAGTTAACCTTAATTTTCAACTGTGAACCAGAAGTAAACAATCGACACCTGAAACGGATACTCTTAATCCATAAATGTACTGACTGTCACTCGTATAACACACTTACAAACAAACATATTCGACGGCACCAAGTAAAACTCCAAACCTTTGGCTTATTACGTTTATTTTGCTTGTTTATTTGCAATTAAGCACAGTGCTACCTGTTCTGCTCACCACGGGTATTAAAACCCCATTTATAAAGTTGTAAGTCCGCAAACATACCACTGTATCACTGGAGAGCCTAAACCTTTGTATCTGCAGCTACACCTGCTCATCACTAGGCCTTTTTTCATTTTATTGGAGCAATACAAAGGATCCTCCAATATATTGCATACAAATTTATTGTTTAAGAAAAGAAACCTTCCCACAATTGAATATCTGAAATGTCTTGAGATTGTATAGAAAATA